>NC_064922.1:360876588-361144088 GCF_023897955.1 Schistocerca gregaria
TTCCTCAAATTAAGGCCTATGTTTGATACTAGTAGACTTCTCTTGACGAGGAATGTCCTTTTTATCAGTGGTAGTCTGCTTTTGAAGTCCTTCGTCCGTCATTGGTTATTTTGCTGCCTAGGTAGCAGAATTCCACAACTACATCTACTTCGTGACGATCAATCCTGATATTAAGTTTCTCACTGTTCTCATTTCTGCTACTTCGCATTACTTTCGTCTTTCAGCAATATACTCTCAGTCCATATTCTGTACTCATTAAATTGTTCATTCTATTTAGCATATCACGTAATTCTTCTTCACTTTAACGCAGGATAGCAATGTCGTCAGCGAATCGTATCATTTCCATATTTTCGCCTTGAATTTCATTTCCCTCCTGAACCTTTCTCTTATTTCCATCGTTGCTTTTGCGATGTACTTATTGAAAAGTAGGGACGAAAGAATACATCCCTGTCTTACATCGTTTGTCATCCGAGCACTTCGTTCTTGGTCGTCCACTCTTATTATTCACTCTTGGCTCTTCTACATATTGTATATTACCCGTCTCTCCCTATAGCTTAACCGTATTTTTCTCAGAACTTCCAACATCTTGTACCATTTTACATTGTCGAACTTCTTTTCCAAGTCGACAAATCCTATGAACATGTCTTGGTTTTTCTTTAGTCTTGCTTCCATTATCAGTCACAACGTCAGAATTGCCTCTCAGGTGCCTTTACCTTTTCTAAAGTGAGGCTGGTTGCCATCTAGCAAACCTTATCAGCATTCAAAGACGTAGTAACGTATAAAATACCACACGAGGTCGGGAACTCTCTGCGCTGCTATTCTAATGCTGTTGCTAATTGGAAGTGCAGGGGAAGGCGAAAGCACTAATAACTGACTATATTGTCACGTGCTACTCAGCAGTATAACGGTCACTCAGCCTTTTAATGTACCGGGTGATCAAAAAGACAGTATAAATTTGAAAACTGAATAAATCACGGAATAATGTAGATAGAGAGGTACAAATTGATACACATGCTTCGAATGAGATGGGGTCTTTTATTAGAACGAAAAAAAAACGTTCAAAAATGTCCGACAGATGACACTTGATCTGATCAGAATAGCAATAATTCGCATAACAAAGTAAGACAAAGCAAAGATGATGTTCTTTACAGGAAATGCTCAATATGTCCACCATCATTCCTCAACAATAGCTGTAGTCAAGGAATAATGTTGTGAGCAGCACTGTAAAGCATGTCTGGTGGAGTTATGGTGAGGCATTGGCGTCGGGTGTTGTCTTCCACCATCCCTAGACATGTCGGTCGATCACGATACACTTGCGACTTCAGGTAACCCCAAAGCCAATAATCGCACGGACTGAGGTCTGGGGACCTGGGAGGCCAAGCATGACGAAAGTGGCGGCTGAGCACAAGATCATCACCAAACGACGCGCGCAAGAGATCTGTCACGCATCTAGTAATATGGGGTGGAGCACCATCCTGCACAAACATCGTACGTTCCAGCAGGTGTTTATCAGCCAGGCTGGGGATGGTGCTATTCTGTAACATATCGGCGTACCTCTCACCCATCACGGTAGCAGTTACAAAACCAGAATCACGCATTTACTCGAAGAAAAAAGGCCCGATAATGGTAGATGTGGTAAATCCAACCTATACCGTGACTTTCTCGTCATGCAACGGAATTTCCACGACAGTTCTAGGATTTTCGGTAGCCCAAATTCTGCAGTTATGGGCGTTGACAGACCCTCGGAGCGTGAAATTAGCTTCGTTGGTCCACAACACGTTACTCAATCAATCGTCATCTTCCGCCATCTTCTGAAACGCCCACACCGCAAACGCCCTCCGCTTCACTAAATCGCCAGGCAACAGTTCATGATGCCGATGGATTTTGTACGGATAGCATCGGAGGGTACGCCTCAGTACCAACCAAACAGTAGTGTATAAAATGCCGGTGTGACATGCGACTGCACGAGCGCTGACTTCCCCGTGCATAGACGGACCCGCTACAGTGTACATTTCTCCCTGAACTGTCTCAGCAGCATTACGCCTTGTGCTCGGTCGGCCAGTATGGGGTCTATCGTCTAAACAACCCGTGGCATCGAACATCTTAATCATTCTCGACACAGCTGCATTTGTCAACGGACTTTTACCCGCTCTAATCCTCTTCCTGTGGCAGTAGGATCGTAACGCTGAACTAGCATATTCCCCATTCTGATAATACAGCTTCACTAAAAGCGCCTTTTCAGGTAACGTCAACATGCTGCGACTGCTGACGTACCTGAGTCTCTCTTTCATTACAGCTCCTTTTATACACGATTGTCATGCGCAGTCACTGATGTTTCGCTGTCCAGAGCCATCTGTCGGAGATTTTGTGAACTTTTTTTCTGTTCTAATAAAACCCCATGTCATTTCAAGCATGTGTGTCAATTTGTACCTCTCTATCTACATTATTCCGTGATTTATTATGTTCTCAAATTTATACTGACTTTTTGATCATCCGGTATGTATCCAAATTTGTTTATCATATAATGTTCTCATGTTCTGTCTAGATTGTACTGATACACCTACAGCTTTTCCAACAGTTCTCACAGGTCATTGAAAAGAACACTTTATTGCTAATTTAGATACATAGTTCCTTCAATGGATTAAAATGGGAATGTCCCAAATGTGTACCGACGGTGATTTATCAGTTATTGTCAGTTATTATTGTGTTACCAGTAGGATTTATATAGGAGACTACTTCTGTAGATGCTGTATTACATTTTCAGCTTGCTTACTCGTTTCAGTATACTGTGGATGCAAAACTTGTGCTATGTCGAAATTTGTCCTTTGCTAAACCTATATAACTTCGTTCCAGGCCAAGACGAACTAATGTATGGATGAAGAAACTAACTGCAGAAGAACATTTACATGGCTGTGAGGGCACGTCTCGAAAGCCTAAAAAAATGTTCGTTGAACAGTCATTCAGTAGAGACTTATGGTTGCGTCTTGGTTCATCTGCGCGGTTATCTGCTCAACAGCTGCGTGTGTATTCTTCGGCACACGTTTGCAGCCGTCGTTCACCCCTGTGCCGTGCACGATATACTTTAATCACGGCAGCACGCGAACAGCTTACAAACTCAGGCGTTTCGAAATTGCTTCCACCCTTGGCCGGAAAGCCAATGATCATGCCCTTCTGGATGTCAGATAGACTAACCCCTTCCTTGCCGCAATATGACAACGATTGCACCTTTTCTCGAGATCCTCTACCTCACCCCCCCGCCCCTCCCCCCCCTCCCACCAACCACCAACACGCCATCTGCCGTCTGTGAGTGTTTACTGCACGTTGACGTCGATAATACGGCGTGGTCACATTTATGTACCTTGACCGTGCATATTGCAGTACTTCTACTACTCTTGATGATTGAGTACTGTCTCGTAATCAGTGCAACAGCAGTCTCACTTTACTCATTTCCATGTAATACACATCTGGTCTTAAAGATCACTATGAGACTATAGTTAATCTAACACACATACACACACACACACACGCACACACACACACACACACACTTGGGAGCTACTCTACCAGGAATAAGTTCACAAAAAGTGACCCACCATATGTAGAATTATTATTGTGGCATCAAATAAACAGTGCTCCAGTCTATTCCCTCATGTCCGGTAGTCCATAAAAACATGAGTGCAGAGAAGTGCCATATATTTCCATCATTTTACTTGTAGGTAGCAAAGACAGATGCAACTGGTGACTTATTTCGCAGTGTAATTGTAGGTATAATTTTTCACAATTTGAAATTAATGTATTTAGTGCCACAAATGAATTTAAATAGCTTCAGCTAGAGAAAGGTATCCAGAAAGCCACGGCGAATGAATTGGAACGGCGAAAGAAATCACGGAGCGCCTAAAATATTCACAGGGTGGGGAATGTAGTTAAAACACAGGAGTAATACTGTTTTCCTGCCTTAGGCGAGGTAGAAACGACTTCTCCTCGACACTGTTCCCGTTGTTCGCTTAAAATACACCTCTTGGTCGAAAAGTAATCAAAGCGTGAAAAGGCTGTAGCAGAAATCTCATTGTCAGTAATGTGTTGGAAACTTCACGAGAAAGACTTTATGTTCCCAAAAAACGGTGAGGCTATCAGGTTTAATTATTTCACGCCAGGAAGCCCCCTTAAATATTAATACGACCGAAATTACCTCCAAGTTCTCGTCTGAAACAGGAACTCCGCATCAGATTGGATACTATCTTTCCCTTGGAAAAAGTTAAAAATTACCGATCGGAATGTAGGAATTTCTGCACGAAGTCCTAAGTTCTAATTCTACACGGTGCAGAATTTTTTGTAGCACAAACTGGGAAATATTGCAGTTACATACAGAAACAAATAGACAGGAGCAAATCTGCATCTACTTCAAACTGATTTTCATAAGGTAAAAAGAGTTTCGCGAGGCTTTAAGCAATCCTTTAGCTCAAACTTACAATAATTAATAATTCACAATAGCCGAAATGTTCGTCTTGTGAGAAACGGCAACGCTATTGATGTTTAAGACACTTATGATTGATTGTTCCCCCTCACTCGCTCATTGCAGTGTGCTGCTGCGACGGAACAGTAAATGAGAATTATCTTAAATAACTAATAACTATACGCTTAAAATCTAGGAGCTTTTTCATGTTTAAAAAAAGAAAACCGGAATGACGGAATGATTTTACTGTAACATTGTCGAATCGCTCTTCAAAAGTTCAAATGGCTCTGAGCACTGTGGGACTTAACATCTATGGTCATCAGTCCCCTAGAACTTATAACTGCTTAAACCTAACTAACCCAGCCATCACGAGGCAGAGAAAATCCCTGACCACGCCGGGAATCGAACCCGGGAACCCGGGCGTGGGAAGCGGGAACGCTACCGCGCGAGCACGAGATGCGGGCTTGAATCGCTCTATTCATTGAGTATACTTTAGCAGTAAACCCACACACTACATTCCTTAAGGAATTGAAACGGCCTATCTTAAGAAAAGCTAGTTGAAAAGCTAGTTTTCTACGAATCTCAATGTTTATTATGTCATACCTGTTGAACTATGTTTCATAAAATGACATAGTTTTGTAGCTACATTCATCTGAAAAATGTTGGTAATATGCAGGGTGTATCAAAAAGAATCACGTGATTTTGCACGTTTATATTTCTGAAACTAATAAACATATACAATGAATTTTGCTCTTTGATGAACGGGAAGCCCAAAAAAGGTTTTTCCAATACCTTATCATAGGTGTTCAATATGCCGCTCTTGAGACGTACTACATGCGGCACTCAATGTGGAACTCAAATTTTTTCCACACGGCATCGACCATGACTTGAGTTACAACTTCCACAGCTGCTGCCGTGCTATGACTCTGTCCATTCATTGTTGTTGGTAACGGAGGCACACAAACAGTCTTCTTAAACCCCCACAAGAAATAATGACGTACAGTCAGGTCCAGTGACCTTGGAGGCCAGTAATGTAATGCTCAATCATTTGGTCCACTGTGACCGATCCATCGTTCAGTAATCCCTTGAGTTAAAAACTTCCGAACTTCCAGATGACAAAGGGGTTGTGCCCCAGCCTGTTGGTAAATGAAATCGTTCTAATCAGTCTCCAAGTGTGGGGAAAGAAAGATCCCGAGCATATCGACATATGTGCTTCTTCTAGCAGTGTTCTCGCCAAAGAAAAATGGGCCATACACCTTATCTCAAATAACATAGTAGTTTGATTTCTTTTAAATCGGATGAATCATTTTGATACATTTCTGTATTTAGTAGTAAAAAGTAGTATGTAAAAACTCATTCACGATGCTTAAGTTTTATTACACAAACAGCGAAAATGTAATAAGTGTTGAAATTAATTCCTCTCGTTACTTTTTGCGGGGCTCTCACAGAGAAAAAGTTTCCAAGGAGTTTAAAATTATGTAAAAATTTTTTTGCAGCTTGCTAAGTGCTCTCTTTAACCATTTTTTTTGGTGCACTGTTCCTTTTGACCTTTCTTATTTCTAAGCTTATTATCAAGTCTTATTACTAAATTACAATTAACATACATTCATTTGTGCGTGTTTTACAATTCAGTTTCTTCTTAAAATAATAAATGTAATTAGTGAGTCAGGTTCCATAAGACAAATAATTCACTGAAACAATAAAATGAAACAATGACACTACACAATGAGACAATATATAGGATGTTTCCGTGATGCTGGTACAAATTTTCAGCCATGATGGAGAAGAGTGAACGTATAACGTGAAGTTATGGAACTCCAGTACAGAAACGATCGAGTCGGAAGTTGCAAGCGAATATCATTCTGAAACCTCTGACAACGGGGACCTCTTCTACTGCATGCTCTTTGCTTTCCGTATTTTGGGAGCAAGTAGTATGCGCCAAGACAAGAAAAAACTGTCCAATGAACATGGCCTCTAAAATGCGTGCATTAACAGATATGAACACTTTTCCCGTAGAACAGACGTGTGTCATAGTAGTGAAGATGAACAAGAGCAATGCATACTCATGCCATCATGGCTCATAGCTCTTAAGGTGTACACTTTATAACTCATGTTACTGAATATTTTCTTCATGTTTTTGTCCGTACATGTGCCTCTCGAAATATAGAAAGCAATGAGCTTGCAGTAGAAGAGGTATCAGAATGTCCCTTAACTCAAACTGATGCATTTACCCTTCTCCATCATACCTGAAAGCTTGTAACATCATCGTGGAATCACACTGTATATGGTTTTCAATTAGGAATGACTTACGTCCATAAAACGATCTCTTTTAATTAGTGTGTCAATATATTCCCGGTGCTGATAAATAGGTAGTATATAAAATGCTATATCAGTTTTTTTTAAACAGTGTCTCTTAGGTATTTGATGGACTGTCCAACAATTTCACCAGCAGATTTACATGAGACTGTGTAAGAAAATCATCACAGTTTTGATTTAAATGGTATGGCAACTGAAAACATACCTCAAAGCTGAATCACTTTGCCGACCAATCATCTAAATTACGCACCGATTCTCCGTGAAATTCTGGTGCTGTACGGACCAAATGAAAATTCGTGTCCATTTGCAGTGAGATGATTCCAACAATTTGACCAAGGCCACACAGACGAGGGTGCCGCTGATCGGCAAGTTCAGATCCTGCAGCGCTCGATTTCCGTCTTTTCGGCAAGCTGACAGAACGTCTGGGGAAACAGATTTTCCAACGATGAGGACATTCACACAGTGGTTCCGTAATGACTCTGTGAGCAAAGTGCAGAATTGGTTGTCGAGGCAGTGACCGATAGACATGGCGGTTGTATGGGTCTTGGTGCTCGTGGGAATGTGGGTGTTGATAGTCTCTTGTATCTTTGTCACTTTGACGTGCAGTGCAACTTCGAAAACGGTTACTTGATTGGCACTGGTAATGAGTAACTTTCTGTTTGGAACCCTCTCATACGCTGAGAACGAGGAAATGGATAGAACTGCGATTTTCACAGAGTTATAGAGGAGAGTGCGGAAGATTTCCAGACCTACGCGTGTAATTTTAGTTCATAGCCACTGAATTCCGACACTGAACTCGCTTTTTTCTTGTTTAAATGGTACTAAATATTTCCATCTGTGGCACTAGAAAGAACTTTCTATAGGATATCAACGAAGTAACCATGTATGGAAGCAAACAGTAAAAAGATAACAACGCCGCAAACCATTGTCTCACAAATGTGTCTCACAATACCAAATACAAGTAGATACGGTTCATGTTTTTACCAAACAACTTACTCTTAAAACTATTCAGAATTTCACAATGTCTACGACGATCGTAAGAGTGCATATGGTTTTCGTTTACGGCAAATGCCGCCAAACTGTTAGAGTAGCCGTGCTGAAAGACATCCTGATCAGTCGAAGCCCACGCCGTCCGTATCTGCTAACATTAGGGGAGCGGCAGTTAGTATGAGCCAGCGGGTAGTATTGACCACTTAGTGTTCTCGGGTTTGGCGCAAAACGTTCGACGCATGCTGTTCTTGGAATAAAGCGCAAGAATCACTCTTCCATTTGGTAGAACTCGAGTAGTGTAGCTGTTGGATTTTTGTGACAGTTAAATTTTACTTCTTTTTCAGTGTTAAATTTGGAAAAGGCGTAATCCTTAGCATCGGTTTATATTGTGTATGGTAACGAATAATATTTGTTTTTGAATGTTGAAGTTTGGAAATGGTGTAATTTTCAGCATCGGTTTGCACTGTGGAAAGTAAGAAGTAATATTATGTAGAGCATCAACCACACCGGGTCATAAATGCGCTAAACCAGAAAGAGGATTGCAGCGTAATTACCTGCAGCCGAGTGTGGATATTGTGCTTTACAAATATAACATATCCGTCACACTGTTGCATGGTGGACCAGCCTGGTACTGTGTGGGAATTGTTAATGCAGCAGTACTCAAGTAGCAAGGTGTTACAAGCTACCATATACCAAATTATTCAAGAAAGGATAGAAGTTTATGTGTACGGGGGATTTTCTGTATGCGTCTGAGAAACTGGAAGATATCTGGTGTTTTCTAATTTAAACAAGGAGTTAATTCTGACCTGCAATGCATCCAACTATGCACTTTGTCGTGTGTTAAGTCAAGAAGTTGAGGCCATGGAACAACTGGTAACTTGTGCATCGAGAAATATACTTTAGTGGAATGGACTTACTCCATGACGAAGTGTTCAATCTATATGGGAGGAGGTTTCGAGTAATAACGGATCGTGCAGCGTTTAAATAGTTCCTGGGGTTGAAGGATCCATTTAGTAGACTGAAGCGGTGGGCGATACAGTTGAATACTATTTTGAGGTGATACGCAGACCTGGGAAAAAGCAAGAAAGCAAGGAAATGCAGATGAGTTAAGTGATAAAGTGCCAGTGTAGCAGATAGATGATGAACTTCAAGAACGGAAAACAGTGCAAAGGATGGTTGACGAATGTAAAAAGTTTCATATTGAATCATGGTTTTGTGTACATGATGGATTGTTGTGTAGAGAAAATAAATTGGGGTTACGAGTGGTGATGGCACTGAATTTGAGAAGAAATGTATTGAGGGAGTCACATGATCACATGTTAGTGGGACATTGGGGCTGCAGATCTATCAGCAGACGAGTAGCAATGAGGTACTGGTGGAGGAATAGAAAGATGGACGTGGATAAATATGTACAGAATTGTTTACAGTATTCAGTGGGGGAATATGTGTGGAATGGGAGCAACATTATAGAAACTACCTGAAGCATTATCGCTGTTTCAGATAGTTGGGGTCGGTTTCTTTGGTCCTTTGAGAAAAAACACGTGAAGGAAACAATAACAAATCATTTTTCGAGATACATAGAAGTGGTTGCTATGCCAAAACAGCAGACAGTAACAATAGCACAAGCCCCAGATAACAATTAGATATTGAAGTTTGGAGTACCTGAGATATCAATAAATGATCAGGGGACGAACTTCAAATCGGCTTTGTTGAGAAATGAAAAAAATATTTCTGCTGTTTTGTGTAAAGAAACTAAAAGTAGTTCCCTACATCCGCAAGGTAATGGGAGAAAGGAGAGGGTTCATAGGATGCTAGGGAAAATGTTAGGGTGCTATGCAGACTATGGCAACTGAGACGTATATTAAAATTATGTCGTCACAGCCTATAACTCAAAACAGCACGCAAATACTGGTTTGTCTCATTATTACGTACAAAATGGGCATAAGATGCCATCACCGTTCGCTCTGGTAGAAGCCAAGAAGAGTAAGACGAGGGAATCTGTTAAGAAATTCGCAAAAGTGATAAAAGAAGTGTAGAGCAGGGTGTCCAGATCTAACACAAAGGTACTAGAAGAATGTGACCGACTGGGCCATGTTCTCGATCGCCAATACTCCGAAAGGGAATACGAAAACATTCGGGACAAGGTATTAGAAACTATATCACCAGTAAATTCCAAGATCCAGTTACCAGGATTGTACACGGTGGATGTTTGACTACTCTCCGGGTGAGTCCATAGGTTATTCAACGTCTTGTGGATTTGGGGCAAAAGAATCCAGGGAAATTAAGATTCAGAGGAACAAGCAGGACGACGTGGACGAGCCGCGGCTAGGTGGCCCACGTACGTTAAGGCCTAGGAGGTCAGGGAAGATTTAATTTTGTTCCCACTAGTATTTTAACAATCAAGTTACTCTCTTGCTAACTCGTTTCTGTTAACGAAATGTTTTAACGTGCCGTGTCAGTAGAGTGAAAAAGAGTCACAAGATCTGTTAGATGTAATTATAAATCTATTACGCGCAAATCGAGGGTTGACAGTTAATTAAACAGCGACCAACTTATACCATTAATTATTACAGACGCTGGATGTAAACGTTTCTCTGAGAAGAAAGGATAGTAATAAGAGAGAAACATAGCAGATTTTATTAAACTACTAAGAAGATTGATGACCTGAGAAAACTGGACACTGAAAATGGCTTAGCACCCTAGGCTTTGTACGAAAGGTCACTTGTAGTACCATAAGAGCTACGATAAAAATAAGTGCTCGCTTGGATTAGAAGTTACAAGCAGGAATTTATGATGTCAAGGTGTAATTGATCAGACGAACAATTATGAGCTACTCTAGTTTTAGCTTCCTAACTCGTTGCCTTCCTAGAAAATTAATATTTGTCATACAAAAATGCGTACCGTGATCCAGAGATTATTAATGGATGGTGCTTCTCTTGCCATATTCAACAGGCTGGAGATATTTGCTATATTCTAATTAATTATCTGTCAAATGCAGTACACTTCTAATGAATTTTGGTCATTAATTGATAGGCAGGTGGAAATTGATAAGATACAAACTGAACTTTATATTTTAAATTCAGAAATTCGTAATAACAATTCCGCTTATATTTACAGGCTTACATATGTATCGAGCAGTTGCTGATGAAGTTTTATTGCACTGGTTATCTTGATTACGTGTATATGATTTTAGAAAGTGAGTGGACCACAAGAAGAGTGTGTCATGAATCTTACGAGTACTGAACAGAGTTATTCTGGGCGGCACTACAGCGAAATCAATTAAAAGGATATAAAGTAATTCCTGTCCGTGCATTGTAAAGATGCATTGATTTCGTTACGTATGCCTTGTGTACCTATTAAATTTCTGGATGAAAGTCATTGGAATGATATAACTTGATGTAAATTACAGATTTTCGATAACGATTTTGCAGCAGCGAAGCCTAACGTGTACACACTCTCACTATTTTTTCCTTGTTCCCCCTGGGATGATTGTATCGTCCTGTGGCCTCCTGAACTTAAAGTTTGGATATAGTGGAATTAATTCTAGCATATAAATATGACATTGATTTGTTTTTAGGTTAACTCGTTCGGCGCTTAATGAAATATAATTTTATTGAGCACTAACACTGAACTTGAAATTTACCAAGTGAAGTTTAGTAACAATTCTCTCACCGTATTTTGGGAACAATACTCATCTTAAGTGAGTTTGGCCACAATTAAACACTTATAGGAATTGAATTCATGTTTACAGAATAAATAGTGTTACAGCCTTATACGTCAATTATTTGACGTCTGCCAACTAAGTGAATTCAGCACTTACACTACAATTCCATAATTTTAATTACAGCTTAGGAAACTATAGGTTGCCATCTTCGGTTGTGTAGTGTGGTGGATGATTCATCATACAGTACAGTAAAACTAAAAGCGAGGGAGGTAACATAAACAGTGCAAAGCGAACTCCATTATTAAATGCAGAGAACAGAGCGGTTGGTTGGAAAATAGTATATTGGAGACTTCTTTGAGGAGAGGGGTTGTGTGATAATGAGATAGAACAAGAAACAGGACTCAGCGGAGCAAAGATAGGGATCCAGTACCAGAATCAAAATTTAAAAGATCTTTAGAAGACTTAAAATCAAATAAGGCAGAAGGGATCGATAATATTTCATCGGAAATTCTAAAATCAGTGTAGGAAGCGGCAACAAAACTATTATTCACATTGGTGTGTAGATTGTGTGAGACTAGCGACATACCATCTGACTTTCGGTACATGATCATTCATACAATTTCCAAAATTGAAAGAACCGACAAGTGCGAGAATTATCGAGCAATTAGCTTAACTGCTCACGCGTACAAGTTGCTGACAAGGATAATATACAAAAGAATTGAAAATAAAAGCCCGTCTCAGTGGCCGACCGGTTCTAGGCGCTTCAGTTTGCAACCGCGCGACCGCTACGATCGCAGGTTCGAATCCATCCTCGGGCATGGATGTGTGTGATGTCCTTAGGTTAGTTAGTTTAAGTAGTCGTAAGTTCTAGGGGACTGATGACCTCAAAATGTTAAGCCCCATGCTCCTCAAAGCATTTTTTTTAATTAAACAGGAAATGTAAAGGCACTAGAAAGGCTGAAGCAAAGTAAAGATATGTTCATGGGATTTGTCTATCAGGAAAATGTGTTCGACAATGTACAATTGTGCAAGATGTTCGAAATCTTGTGAAAAATGCGGATAAGCTATCGGGAGAGAAGGGTAATATATAATACGTACACGAACCAAGAGGAGAAAAATAGTGGACATAGATTAAAATGGATGTAAGACAGAGATGTTGTCTTTCGTCCTACATGTCCAATCTTCACGTAGAATAAGCAATGACGCAAATAAAAGAAATGTTCAAGAGTAGGATTAAAATTCAAGGTGAAAAAGTACTAATGATAAGATTCGCTGACGAAAGTACTATCTTCAGTGAAGGTGAAGGAGACTTACAGGTTCTGTTGAATGGAATGAACAGTCTAATGAATACAGAATGTGGATTGAGAGTAAATCGAAGAAAGACGAAAGTAATGAGAAGTAGCAGAAATATGAATAGCTTGAAAACTAGCGTCGGAATTAGCGGTCACGAAGTAGGTTAAGTTAAGAAATTCGGCTACCTAGGCAGCAAAATAACCCATGACGGATGGTGTCAGGAGGACACAAAAATCAGATTAGCACTGGCAAAAAAGACATTCCTCGCCGAGAGACGTCTCTTAGTCCCAAACGTAGGTTTCAATATGAAGAAAAAATTCTGAGAATTTACGTTTGGAGCTCTGCATTGTATGGCAGCGAGTCATGAAATGTGGGAAGGCCGGAAGAGAATATAATGGGAGAATCTGAGATGTTGTACTGCAGAAGAATGTTGAAATTTGTGTGGACATATGAGACAACGAGTGAGGAGGTTCCTCGCAGAATTGGAGAGGGGAGGAATATACGGAGAATACTGACAAGAAGAAGGTGCAGGACGACAGGACATTTGTTAAGACATCAGGAAATAACTTCCACAGTACTAGAGGGAGCTGTAGAGGAAGACCGAGGTTGAGATAGGTCCAGTAAATAATGTACTGAGGGCGTAGGTTGCAATTGCACTCTGAGATGAGAAGGCTGGAACAGGACAGAAATTCGTGACAGGCCAAATCAAACCAATCAGACGAATGAAGATGCAAAAAAAAAAAAAAAAAGCGCTGTGGAGCTTTCCAACCCAGAAAATTCAGTGACGCAGAGCTACTCACAGTGGCCATGCATTGATCCATTGATCCCGCCGACTTAGCATTTAGCTCCTTAATTTCGGGACGTTGATATTTTACTGCGGATCAACAAGTCGCTAACAGTCTTAGCGTCACCAGCAGAGAGCAGTTTTTATTTCCTTTTGTCTAACATTAATCGCAAGCCTCGTACATCAACAAAGATAGAAGTATTACAGTTCTACACAGACAGACAAAACATTACGCTCCGTATAACTGTTACCTCTACGCTCTGTACTCCGATTCTCAAACGTAGTTAGATTCAGTCATTACATCCTTCTTGTATTACTAATCGTTCTATTTCTCTCAGAATTATTTTATAGTCTTCAATATAAAAGATCTTCGATAAGTTAAAGGATATGTCTATGACGGATTCAAAATTAATTTGTGCATCGAGTGTCACGTTTACTAACTACTGTTTATAATACTTGTTCAGATCAATCGTGATGTGAGTCTACTATCCCTGTATTTTCAATGAACTGAGTAAACTACATTTCTTGTATCTTTATTTTTGCCAACGTTTTCGAGTGATTGATATATTCTTTTTCCATCGTAAACTAATATTTGTGAACGAAACGTACAGTTTAAAATATTAATCCGAAAGTTCACCTTTTAGTGTTGATAAACGGTTGATGTCAATATTGTTTAATTTCACATGATAGATGTATATGCAATATGTAGTGCCTGCCAGACAAACTGGTTAATGGGCTGCCTTCATGAGCGCTTTATGCCAAGTCAACTTGAAAGAGCATAGTACAAAATAAATATAACCTCTCGTAAGTAGATCTATATGCAATTACGTTCCTATACACACGATTTTTAGTTATTCTTATTCGTTTAGTAGTCTAGCGAGGTAACACCCCGTAAATGATCCGTGGAGGAATAAAATACGTAAGTAATTAATACTGAACACGATACTTTGTACGTTCATGTCTTTATCAGCCACAGTATGAAACAATTTCCGAAAAATCGTGATAAACTGTCTCTGCCTCTTCAGCTGCATCTCTGATACGACACTTAGCTCATATGAAACAGAGCGTTTCATTACGCACTACTAACGCTGTCTACACCAGCGCAGAGTTTTAGAGAACAATCTTTGTCTTTTGGTAACGTTTTTACGTTTGATCTCTGGGAATGTTTCCGGAAGCTGCTAAAAACAGAGTTTAACGATATTTCGCTCCTGTTATATGCAGCAGTAGATGTACCCCGCTCATAAAAATGAGTGATCAGCACACTTTTGCAATATATTGGGTCTATTCAGTACCCAACAGATACGTATTAATGTAATCTGGCAAGCGTGCTAAATCCCCGAAGAAAAAGGTACAAAAGTGGTACTGGCTGAAAAATTACTGTGTAGCATTCCTTAGCTTTTTCTCGTCATTTGACTTGCGTTTTGTAATATTACTCAACGCAATAAAAACCTTAGTAACATCGTTCCTGTAGAAACACACTTTATATTCTGGACAACCACAGCTGTAAGAATACAGTAGCAGCTGTTGAATAATCATTTATTAATACAACCAGTTTCGCAACCTAAAGCTGCATCATCAGGTATGGCTGAGTACAAGAAACAGAGATTGGAGGAAAAATTGAAAACAAAAAAATATTTACTAAGTAGAGTAGTGAAATCATTGAGTAATTTCAGTGATTTTGAGATACCAAATACACGAAATGACCAATAACCCTAAAGAGAATCTGGCACGAAATAAGCAGAATATTCAAATGTAAATAATTTGCAGCGAACGTAGAGATTATTGTATTCCTCCATCATTCTCAGTCATGTTGTACTAAAACGTTTGTAAAAGGAATGTGGAAAAAATAAGAACGACCTGACTAAGGAATATACATAATTCATAATAATCTGTTGTAAAATGTTTAACCGGAGGTGAGGCCCTGCACGATAATTACGGTTCTTTTCCCTCAGGTTTGCATGTTACAATAGACTTTTATTAGCTTATCAGTTCATTAGTCCGATTGATGTTTCTTATTATTCCCAATTTTTCTTTGTAGAACATGAGTTATTTGCCACGGGCGTCTCCTTCAGACCACCACTCTTATTCTACCGTGCCTTTTACGGATATTTTTGTACTCCTTTATTGAAAATGATGGGAATGACAAATAATCTGTGAGTTTGCTGTGAGTGATTTGAACAAGAGTATTTTGCTTATTGCGTTCCCGATTATCTTGGTTGTTGTTGCTCATTTCGTGCATTTGTTTTCTAAATGTTATTGAAGTTACATAATCATTTCACTGGACATGTTATGTTTTTATTTTCTTTTTCTTTAGATTTTTCCTCTAGTCTCCGTTTTTACTATTCACATATACCTGATGATGCCACTTTGCGAAACCGGCTATGCAAATAAAGGATTATTCAACAGTTGCTGCGGTTTTATTTAAAAAGAATTCTTATAGGAAATACAGCCAGTGGCTTATTTGAAGCCTAGAGCATGCAACACGGAGAGAGCAGTATATTTCCATGCCTTGGAGCTCTCTTGTCGAAAGGTGGCAGCCATGAAGATAGCACTCGTTTCAATTACGAGCCCACGGGAGGGGGTGTGCAGTTAATAATACGGTGCACCCTTATCGGTAAGCGGCGCCCGGCCTGCCGGGTCGCAGGGTAAACGCCAGGAATGTGCCCTCCACCTACCGTGCTGCTGTCTGGGGGCGGAGCTCCCCGCACTGATAAGGCAGCGGCTGCGCGGCTGAATTACCTGCCTTACTTCGCCGGTGGTCGGTGGATCAGAGTAGGCAGCGGCCTCTAGCTAAACTAGACGAACTAAAGCTCTCTGAGAGTGCCAGACAAATATCGTCGTACATGGTTACCACCGTGTTGTACTTGGGCAAGGAACAAAGCTTCACTAGAATGCAAGAGAATACACTTTTCCTATATCTGTTCTCACGAAACTATTCCATCGGATAGCGGATGTTCCTGAATTATGGAGGAGAACAAAAAGAACTGTCTGTGTAACTGTGAAAAAAAGATAAAAAAAGAAAAGAAAAACAGACACTGTGCTATTCCGTAATTTCAAAAGTCAAATGTTACCTCTAGACTGATAGGTTGATTTGACAGTTTATTCTGCTTTATTGTCACTCATTCCGACAATTCTCACACAAAACAGTGAGATGAACTGCAGTAGAAGTTGATAAATTGTATTCAGTATTTGCTAAGCCTTGAAGCGCGTGTAATTTGTAAAACCGGGTACCCCAACAACGCAGCCACTTCTTGAATAAAACTACAATCATTTCCTCAAAAATAATACTATCAAAGAAAAAATTTATAGAGTAAACTATAGCATGTCATTGTAAGAATCAGCTAACAGGGCTACTGCTCAGTCTTAAATGGTATACATATTTACACACTTGATGATTAAATTGATGCGTTGTCAGTCACACTTGTATTGCTAATCAACAACACAGAGACTCATAACGTAAACATGAAGAAGTGTTTTACTTAATTAGACGATAAATGCCGGTTTTATAAAAAGATAACCTTTAGTTCTGGGCACTATTTTAGTTCTACTTCGACAAGAATACATGCTCATGGCTACAGACAAAGGATCGTTCTGCAAACGGAAATACACAAAAAATAAATCTTCCCAAATTTCAGTTTATTAAGGGAGCTACAATTTTGTATTACATTTGGACGAAGAACACCAGAAGAAATAATAAAAAGTCTTAGCTCCCATGAGGAAGTAATTATTCTAATTTTTTGTTTTTCATCTCACATACATTGAAGTTTTGTGCTGATTTGATAGCTCTCTGTTTCATGTAGTATTGCTGTCTACTACATAACGTTTATAATCATAAATAAACCAGAATGAAAAATGCTGGTATCCTAGCACAAAAAAGGCGTATATATTCTGTGAAGAGTTTAGGATGTAAAACTAGTGAACTAGTTTTTCGGCTTATCTGGATGCCTCAAAGATGTTTAAATCTAAACACCTTGACATTTTTGCACTTTTTTACTTGTTAGTATTGGCACCCATCTCATCTAATACACTATATCGTGTCAAGTAAAATATCTTGGTACATAATGTGTCATATAACATGACACATGCCATCATGTTATCCATTTCTCGTATTGCACAATATGACACAACGTATCATCGGAGTTTACAATGCTTGCGCCTCCACTCTGGGATATTATAGACGCACACCGACTCCCGAATACTTACTATTGCAGATGCATCCCTCTCGCTAGAAGCACATAAATTTGAATTCATTCGTTCTTACACCCTTCACTATACATGTAACAGGGGTAGGGTTTGGGTGAGAAATGCCCCCCTTGGGGAAAAAGTCACAACCAGACCCCCCCCCCCCCCCAGAAACAAATCAAAGTCAGAAACTTTATCACCACGAAAAACCTTTTTTCACCAATACACGTATCCTCTTCAACCTCATGATCTTATATATTGCTTACCTTTTCTTTACTATGATAGGGACGTTATTCATTCTGGTTCGCAAATTTACTCTTCCATAATTTGGCGTTAGACTCACCTAACTTGACAACCAATGTAGATTTTAGTTGACTCGGGAGCAGCAAGTGATCAGGTACAGATTTTATTGTCTTTCGATTTGGGTATTGTTATACTGGCTCCTCTACAATTACGTGTTTGACTTCGTTGAACCTGCCCAGTATAGCCTACTGTCTCCTCAGAGCACTAAAGCTTCACCACCATGTCAAGGTCATATGCCCATTGGAGGATTTTTTTAATTTTTATTTTTTTCTGTTATTTTATTGTACATTTTTGATTCATAGTTTTTAGTTCTTTTTAATTTTGTTTCATTTTTTATTTCTTTAGTTTCTCTGTTATATAATTTTACACATTTTATCAATACATGTTTGAGACTGTACACACAAACATATGAAAAGTAGCCAGAAATACTTAATACAGTGCACAACATAAAAGCAAACATAAACATAATACCAAGCAAAATATTAAATACTGTATGAAGTTAGGATAATGATATGTGTAAATAATTTCTATTACATAGATTAATTTTCAATACAACCATATTACAGAAATAAAATTACTTAAAATCTTACTCTACTGCATAGTAATAAATCATTCTGGGAACATCCCATTGGCTGTGGCAAAGCCATGTCTCCGCAATATCCTTTCTCCTAGGAATTTATTCCTGCGAGTTTCGCAGAAGAGATTCCGTGAAGCAGACGAGATATTGGCGGAAGTAAAGCTGTGAGGACCGGTCGTGATCCATGCTTGGGTAGCTCAGATGGTAGAGCACTTGCCAGCGAAAGGCAAACATCCCGAGTTGGGGTCTCGGTCCGGCACACAGTTTTAAATTGCCAGGAAGTTTCATATCAGAGCACCCTCCGCTACAGAGTGAAATTTTGATTCTGTAAATAGTAGTTACCGAAACTATTCATTTACAATATGCAATAATAAAAATAGAAAAATTAAGAAACAGGTGCTTGAAAAACTCTGGTGAATAATTATTGTGTATAATGTTGCAAAAACCAGTCCAAATCAAATATGAGTATGATTGGATGAAAGAAGCAGAAGAATTGTCAAAGAATGTATGCATGACAAAATACTATCAAATTTTCATCCCAATACTAAATCTGACAAACTTAAGCTTGTTTTCTCTGAAAGTAAATTTTCTGCAAGGTAGCACAGCAGTTTTCGGAGAGAGCGCAGTAAAAAGTTTTCTATTGATTAGAAATGAGGCGATCTTTTATCTGAAATTAATTTTATAGCAGTTTTTGTATAAGGTTAATTTTCTGTGTAGTCACTGATAAAGCTTCACACGCTCGATAAAACACTACATCATTTTGCACAGGACCGGGCACAAGTCTTGTTTGGTACACGCATTGTCTTCCACATCAAAAGGTTTTTCGATGATTTTGTGCCATCGGTGAATAATGTATACACAATGAAATGATGATCAACAGTGATAACCAGTTGTTTTTAATTATATCTAAGAAGCAGCACTTAAAATGCAACGTATTTCTGCGAAACACATTTTCATGTGAATAATGGTGATTTTCTTCACATAAAACCCAAAAGACGGAAAATTTTTGCAAACACTTCTTATAATCATTGTAACAATACATTTTTATTGTCACACGCATCGCTTTAAACCGTCTCTGAATGTGTGAATCCGTGAAACCGGATTTTGCTTGCATTTTATGTGCATTTTACCGTGGAAACGGATGAAGCATTCACAAAGTAACAGGACGACCATTAATTATATGTATTTTTCTACTTTTTGTGGTAAGATTCAAACCGTTTCAGACAGGTCTGAAAAACAGAAGCGGTGATAGTAAAAAAAAAAAATAGAAAGAAACGTATTTTTGCGCATAAAATCAAAATGAACCTAGGTTCTATAAGACAATATTCAAATCACCTCCTGAGACTTATGCATGGGTCATTGTGACACAGTATTTTCCAGCTGAACCGATGATATCTGGCTGAACTTGGGGGCTGAGTGTCGCTTTGAAACTTCTGGAATAGGAGCCGATGGCCAGGTTCCAGCTGTTGCCACGCAGCAGTTGCTCACTGATCCAGAAATGGCTTATGGAAATGGATGGGGGCTTCTGCTGAGTGTTGGTGTGTAGGTAAGAGCGTTTATCTTCTGGCGGGCTGTGGCTGTATGTTATTACGTTCTGGACTGGTCTCCATGCTCCTGAAGTTCTAATCCATTGGAGATAGTACAAATTTTCAAAATAAGAACGTTTTCACTAACAATTTCACATAAAAAATACATTCATTCATAAATCACATTTTCATTAAAAGAAAAAAGGTATTTATATATAAAAGGTAACTGACACTCAACACAAATAATTGTTTCTTTTTCAAATTCAACGTTTTGTTGGCATGGAACCAGCACCTTTATTACCGTTTATTAACGATTCTATCCACAGTTGCAGTGGTTATATGAAGATATTAATTTCGAAACTTACAGGTTCATTTTGAAGCCTAGCCTACTTAGGTTACACTGACTGTCTGGTATTAATAATGAACATCAAAGTGGTGACATATGCTTTAAAAAGTGTTTGCAGAAGGAATGTCGCAATTCACACGTGTCGCTTAGAAAATCTGCTTTTCGCTTGCTATGGGGCAGGTGTGGACTGTGACCTTCATTCTGCAAACACTTTATAAAGCGTATGTTGCCACTGTGATGTTCATTACTGAGACCAGGCTAGGCTTGAAAATGAACCTATATGGGTTAAAACTAGTCGACAGTAAAAGTAGTGCAACTGTTGACAGTATCGTTCATAAAAGCTTTATGAAAGGGACGATTGGTTAATCGTTGTACATTGTCTAATCAAAACACATAATTGTGATTTGTTCCTGGCCTTATGCTGTGTTTTCACAAGTCCGCCCTTTAATCTGTATTTAGCAATGTTAGTAGTAGAATGAAGCCGGATTCTCTTCTGTCGGCACTTATCGGCCCCACCCCCCATGTCCCACGACCACCCCGACCCCACCCGTCCTGTACGGTTTTTTTCCAATCCCATGCATCGCAATGCATGTAATGTTATTCCATGTGGAAATGTGAGATCGTTTTTCGAAACGATTGCGAATTGTGTATAAGTGATGGGACATGGGCACCAAACCACCAATGACGTATTCAGATGTTGTAAACCGCCTAAAAGATGAATCCACGCTGTCTGACAAACCGACCTTCGTAATTAATTCGCCGGCACCTGCTTGTATGCTGGAAACGGCGTGCCAATGCTTGCACCAGTTCAGGTGGGTGTGAAAATATAATGACAATTTAATAATTGCCATCTCATGTCCGTCCATTAAGAGGTGTGATCCCCAAGTTCACGAATACACTCCAGTATTCATTTTAAAATAGAAGCAAACATTCTCCAGATGTCATTTTGAGAAACTGCTTGTCTTGATTACAAGGTCAGGAGGAATGCTGGCTATACGCTGGCACGAAAGCATCTGTCCTACCATCACATTCCAAACAAGGTCTGTGAGTAATAAGATTGGGCACCAGAGAGGTAAGTGAGGGATTGTAGATTTCTCCAGGCATTTGTGGTGTGAAATGGTGAGTGAGTCTTTTATTCTCCTTAATGGATATACCATGTGGTACACTTATCATTAAGGGTATGACAACAGAATATACTGTAGATACCTCATACCGACAGATATTTTGCTTCCTTCAAAAATTACGAAACTAGTCCTGTTGTCACATCCAACAGCTCTTCTCATAGTGATTCCAGGACTATGAGATGTACACGTCTCGAAAATGGCTTCTTTCTGTGACCTTTCACTAGATCACCTACGAACACTTTGGCGTCGGTCCGTCCGCCACAAACAGAAGCAGAACTCATGACTGTAGGTGCAGATACCAACTCTGTGGTATCATACAGAGTCCACGTTGCCACACTAAAGATGACTACGCGAATCTGCACCACAGACATCAGCGAGGACTCCGTGAAATCTACAATAACGATAATGAGATGCCCCTAGAAGCCACACCTCCGCTCTCATCACTGCAGCGCTCTCAGGCTAAGACCAATGTCATGTTGAGCTAGCAAGAACTCTGCCGCAGTTCGAGGTCTCAGCTATAGTTGTGAACATCATCATATAGGATCAACATGGTGGTTAATGTTTCTGATGGACTTCTTCATTTATATATGGGTCACTGTACTGCAAGAGAACACATTGTTCATCTGCTTATCAAGTGACGCTTTAATCGTCGTTAACGGTTATAGTTTATCAAGCACTCCCGTGGCAAAGAACAGTGTAAAAAATTAAGTCAGTCATTCACTTACTTATGTAATAAAGAGAACTAGTACGTGTTATAATTCCATGAGCTATCTCAACAAACACTCACAGAACTCAGAAGTGCCTCAGTTGATTCTGGTTCTACACGTTGTAAATCTTTGTTGTTAGTGGTATTTTTTCAGACGCAAACGACACATGACAACTCAACACCTGTAATCTGCTCCTGGCGTTTCGTAGTGTCTCTCTGCGTGTAGCCTGTGCCCTGATTTCAGTTTTGTCATCTATCTGTCACAACTAATCGAACAATCTCATGATTTTCTCTCAGTGAAGTCTTTCAGAAAGGACTGTGTCCTTCAAACATTACAGTACGGCTGTCAGGGCGAAATGTCAGTACGTCGCTCCCGAGGACCTTACTTCAGTGAATTGACGTTTATCAGAGTTCTAAAGTTGGTGATAAAGCGTACGTGCAAGTTCTATGGCCATATTGTGTTGCGATCTCCAGCTATAAAGTTGCATTGATACACAGGTGTATTGGACAATGTCTTTAGTACGTCTGTCAATCACGCTACGTTGCTCGTTTCAGTTCTAAGCAGACGCTGAGCACGTAAAGATGTCTGGAACAATTGTGTGTACCGCCAAGTGTGGGTGAGCACTGTTAGGTTGTCCCTGATTTCAAGCAGCCCAAAATAATCCATCTGTTACCATTTTCTTCTTCATGACAATTCCCGGCCGCATACTGCAGGGGCAATAAGGACACCCCTGCATCGTTTCCGATGTGAACTGTTTGATCACACATCATTCAGCCCGGATTTACCTCCTGCTGATGTTCGTCTCTATTCACATTAACCACTGGCTATAAAGTCAACTTTTTGCTACAGAAAACGTACTGCAGGCCAGCGCAGAGAAGTGACGGAATGCACAGGCAACTGTGTTCTATGATGAGGATATTGTATTGGGTTAGCGCTATGAAAAATGTCTAAATTCGCGCGGTGACTAAGTTGAGAAGTAGCCGAGAGTTGTAGCAGTCAGTTGCAAACCAAACTTTTATTTCCTGTGGTTTCTATTTCACGAACGATGGGACCTTACTTTCCGAAAGCTCTCGTGTAACAATACTATTCTTAATCTGTAGGAATGGCTAGTCACTCTACTGAAGGTGAGCCTGCGTAGGACTGAAATGTTGATCAGCGTACCCCAGAAGTGTGCATACACCATGTGACCAAAAGTATCTGGACACCTGGCTGACAATGACTTACATGTTTGTGGCACTCTCCATCGGTAATTCTGGAATTCAATATTGTGCTGGCCCACCCTTAGCCTTGATGACAGCTTCCACTCTAGCTGTCATAAGTTCAATCAGGTGCTGGAAGGTTTCTTGTGGAATGGCAGCCCATTCTTCACGGAGTGCTGCACTAAGGAGAGGTATCGATGTCGGTCGGTGAGGCCTGGAACGAAGTCGGTGTTCCAAACCACCCCTAAGGTATTCTGTAGGATTCAGTTCAGGACTCTGTGCAGGCCAGTCCATTATTGTCGTGAAACGTCTCCGCAGCCGGCCGTGCATTATGAACAGGTGCTCAATCTTGTTGAAAGATGCAATCCATCATTCCCGAATTGCTCTTGAGCAGTGGGAAGCTAGAAGGTGCTTAATATATCACGGTAGGCCTGTTCTGTTATAGTATCACGCAAAACAACAAACGGTGCAAGCCCCCTCCATGAAAAACACGACCACACCATAGCACTACCGCCTCCGAATTTACTGTGGGCACTGCACACGCTGGCAGAAGACGTTCACCGGGCTTTCGCCATACCCACACCCCGCCATCGGATCGCCAGATTGTGTACCGTGATTCGTCACTCCACACAAAGTTTTTCCACTGTTCAGTCGTCCAATGTTTACGCTCGTTAGACCAAGCGATGCGTCGTTCGGTATTTACTGCCGTGATGTGTGGCCTATGAGCAGCCGCTCGACCATGAAATCCGCATTTTCTCACCTCCCGCCTAACTGCCATAGTACTTGCAGTGGACCCTGATTCAGTTTGGAATACCTGTGTAATGGTCTGGAGAGATGTCCGCCTATTACACATTACGAACTGTCGGCGGTCTCTGTCAGTCAACAGACGAGGTCGACCTGTACACTGTTGTGCTGTACGTGTCCCTCCACGTTTTTACTTCGCTATCACATAGGAACAGTGGAGCTAAGGATGATTAGAAGTGTGGAAGTCTGGCGTACAGACGTATGATACAAGTGACACCCAATCACATGACCAAGTTTGAAGTCCGTGAGTTCCGCGAAGCGCCCCATTTTACTCTCTCACGATGTCTACTGACTACTAAGGTCGCTAAAATGGAGTACCTGGCAGCAGGCGGCAGCACAATGCACCTAATGTGAAAACCGTGTATTTTTGGGGGTGTCCGGATACTTTTGATCACATAGTTTATTTCTGGTAGCATCCTGTCAAGGTGCTCATTGTGTAACAACTCCTTTCAGTGTATCTGGAGTGCAACGAGCTGTATGGCAGAACATTCCAGTTAATAAAGTGGATGCATGTAACAAGTAGAGTGCATCAAGTTGTGGGAGAGTGAGAGAGAGAGAGAGAGGAACACTTTGCTATGCTGTCAGTGTGCTCACTGTCTCTCTCTCTCTCTCTCTCTCTCTCTCTCTCTCTCTCACTCCCACAACATATGCCCCAGCTATCTGCCCCATGGCAATTCGAAACGCTCGAATAAACACCACAAGGGGATACTGTTTCTGCTGTTACTCCCCTGTTTGCGTTGTGAACTGTTACGTGTTGTGGACAGCGTAATAGAAATATTCGGATTATCAGGGGTGATTAATTGCGCTGCTTGTCTGCATCACTTGCCAGTGGTCTCTCAGACCAAAAGTGGTCACTCATGTCGTGAAAATAACTGCGACAACAATTGAGGGAACGTGGATTTAGCTTTGAGCGAATTCACAGCCTTTGCTGGATCAAGTGTTAAGTTCAATGTTAACATATTTACCCTGCAGCCGCAACACATAATGAGTTAGGGCACTTGAAGCTGAGTAACTTCCAGCAACGTTTGCTCGCTTGTAGGGACCAGGCGACATCAGCAAGCTGAGAAATACTGAGACCGAGGCACGTCTAAATTATTCAGCGATGTCAGTAATTTGGTGTATGACGGGACAGATATACCGAAAAGATATTTTACCTTGATATGCAGGTAAATATTTGGAAATCTCACTCTTGCTTCATACAATAAATCGAAGAAAAAATCGACTACTTGCCGTTCACACGTCGTGTAATGTGTTTACGGCATTTTAGACGTGCCTTGTTTCGAGGAATGCTCGTCAGTCTCGGTTGCAACGTCCAGTAAATTTGTATCACAGCTGAGTAACCACCATTCCTCACAAGCCTGTGCTGAACGTAGGGACTTCATCATGCATGACGTCACAGCTTTCAACGACCATATGTGCGGGTACTAAGCTTTAAGTAGTGGCTGCGCAGCGCCACAGCTCATCGGTGTTAAACGCGAAACGATAGATGGGACGTGCGATGAAGATTGTATCGGTTGCGTTGGAATCTGGAGGCGTACTGCTGCAGTGCCAATACGCTTACGACAACACAGCCAGACATCCCCCCACACACTCACATTCACTCCTTCTCCCCTCCATCTCTCTCTCTCTCTCTCTCTCTCTCTCTCTCTCTCTCTCTCTCTCCCTACGCACACCACCTAAACCCGTTGCGTTAGCTGCGCACGCACAAAGAGAAGAAATTCAATTATTGGACTGTGTTTCATAACTATCAAGGCTGGATCGATGGTTTATATCTGGCGTCCAACACTCGCAGAACTAGGTTATGGTCTGGGAGATGAGCGTTGCGTTTAACCGAAGTGCCGCAAATCTCACGCTGCGCTACCATGCTGCTTTTCTCACCCAGCAGTTTCCATAAAATGTAGCAAATAGCCCTTGTCTTCGACAGCTGCCGTCTACGCACAGAGTGGAGAAAATCAACCCATTAATGAGGTTGAACCATACAAAGCATGGAATAGAATTTTCCGTGTAACCATAGGTAAGGCTGTAAAACGACAACAACTCAGCAGCGTGAGTGCGGAAGTTGATGCATGTAATCTTGCTTGCCCCAGTTAACGCCTGTTGTACTAAAGAGCGACAGAAATTTTTCACGTTAGCTGCAGCCAGTGGTTTTATTTGATTAGATAAGGCCACGAGAACTTTAAATTTCTTCCCATGGGAAATTATGTTAGACGAAAATTTTGTATAACTTTTACTGGGTAAAGCTAGACTATTAAATCAGCCATTAATTCGTTAAGCTAAGCTGCACAGCTGAAATAACACTGCAGTAAGGTAGTCGATGTGAGTTACTGAAGGCGGCAATGTTCTGTGGCGAATCCAGGTTGCTAATGTAGAGATATCGTGAAAAAGCTTTCATTCGCATGCGTTGAGTAGATTAGTAAGTGTGAACAAAGACAATAGTGTGAAAGAAAACAGAAAACAATTTTTAAACACCTTTTTTTCTCAAAAGACAGTGAATAATGGAAATTACTGCCTCCAACAGCACTGCAGCGTTGACGTCATCGACGAAATGATTTACACACACCGTTAGAAGTTATTTGCATTCCATGAACGACTGTCGAGGCCTCAAAAATACCTGGAGCACGCTATTCAAAGGTATTGATTGTTGTCTGGCAGATTTTTCATTAACCTATAAACAAAAAGTCCACTTTAGTTAAATACGACGGTCTAGGTTCAAATCAAATGGCTCTGAGCACTATGGGACTTAAAAGCTGAGGTCATTAGTCCCCTAGAACTTAGACCTACTTAAACCTAACTAACCTAAGGACATCACACACATCCATACCCGAGGCAGGATTCGAACCTGCGACCGTAGCGGCCGCGAGGTTCCAGAATGAGGCGCCTAGAACCGCTCGGCCACTCCGGCCGGCGACGGTCTAGGAGGATACTTTCGGTCACCACATGCACCTCAAACTATCAGCATACGGCCAGAGTGGAATTCGGTAGCATGGTATTTTGGAAAACATACCAGAGACTTGGAGGTTATTTGGCCGATTCGATGCTAGTGGAGGCAGTCTCGGTTCTTTCAGAATTAAGGAGTTTAAGGACGGTGGCCATCCTGTCCAAGTTAAGTAACTTTTGTGTTTGTCATTACCCTTCGCTTTCCCTTACCAACCACCTGGGTGGAGTTTATGCAACCACCACAGCAGCTGTTTGAAAATCATTTGCCTAAAATCTGATCATGAAATTTTCGGTAACTTTAACTAAATATTAAATGACTGTTAACTGTCTTTAAAATTATGTACCTTTGCAGTCTACTGAGTGATAATGTATTCATCATTAACGAAAGCTGTTTAAAGGTCGTTTAGTCAAAAAACTGCTCGCTGAATTTTGCTAACTGTAGATAATAGTTCTAAAAATTCTGACTTTTGGAGTATAGTTAGCGGCTAGTGGGTCATAATTGGTGGGAGCTATTTAATTTTCGTGAAGTCAGCTCAGTCAGTCTTACTTTTCATACTGTTTTGAATATTCGTTTGACATTAATAAAGGCAAGTTACGTGCAAAAGATTATGAACGCTGAAGCAGTTACGTGGGGACCCGAGCACTTCCAATAGGGTGACCTGATCGCAAATCTTCACACACGAATTCCTAATTACCAACTGGAACGAAGAGCATGTTTATTTTCCATTTTCTGGAAAGACGCATGGGTGGGGTGGGGGGGTGGGGGGGGGGCGTGGGAGATGTAGCGGCTATCTGGCTATTCTTCCCTTCTTGCAACAGCGTTCCAGTTACTAAATTACTAGTGTTGACTATAAAGTGTATTTGGTTAATTACATACTGTTTTCCACGTAGCAATCGTCAGTATGAAAGACAGGCCATGCCCAGGTATATTCTCCCTCAAAGAAGACCACCTTTTGCACGAGTTACGAGTTAGGCAGCCGTCGGGCAAGCGTGCAGTGCTTCAAGTGGCTGCTGTTTTGCGCAGCGCAGTGAGGTAAGCCTTGGACCTGGGCCTCGGCGCTGCTGCTGATGTAGGTGCTGGACTCATTGGTGGTTCGGCGGCGTTGGCAGGTCTTCGGGAAAATACGAGTATGAACTTCTTACAGAACAATCAACTAACCCACAAACAAGAGTATAGGATTCTAGCAAAGGCCACACAGTGGGTGAATCGTCTTGGCGATTAAATGCAGGCATCCCTTAAGGAAGAGGAAAGTGCTGCCATTGATAACGTAATTAGTCAATTTTCGGAGCTAAAGGTAGATTTGATTCTTCTCTCATTAGATACCCTAACTAGTGTAGGTGAAAGGAATGGTGTAGGTGATAATCTACGTCGTCGGGAGAGTGGAAAGGAAATGCGAGGCCAGTCAGTGTGATCTCCTCAAAGTATTAGAGGAGATCTAGGTTGTCAAACCTCACTTTGCATCCACTACAAGTGACTAACATCCTCCTATTAATCAGGTTGAACACGTTGAATCCGCGTTATGATTAACAGTTCGGTACGAATGTCACGCTGATGCATTGGGAATTCATGTTCCACTGTTCTTCAGCTTCTTTATCCGTTCACTTGCACGATTTTAAGCAAGATTTTCTCTGAAATTACGCAGAGTGAAGGATTTCTTCGTGATTTGAGAAAGCATATTATCCAACTGAAGTTGTCACCTCGGATAAGGCATGAACTGGAACAAAAGCAATTTGGTACGTGAAGTACCAGCATCAGACCTTGCCTAAATATTGTCATGAGATCCACACTGCTGTGCTAGCTCTGGGGTTGCAAACTGCTGAAGGTGATGTGGTTAAGACCGTATTAGGAGGCATGAAGTCTGAGGATCAGTTATGTATGGCTTTCCTAGGAATCCTACCACCTTTGTGGAATTAGGTACCTTGGTTGCCGATATGAATGGCTTAAGATTTGCTGATGGGCAACAGGAGGCGTGCTGTCGTCTTGTCAGTCCATCTCAGGGGAACCTGCAGGAGGCTGAGATCTTGGCTCTCGGTAAGGTTAAGCCTAAGGTCTGTGAAACGCTCTGCTAAGCCTGCAGGGCAGGACAGGTAGTTGGAATTGTGGAAAGGGGCCAAAATAAGCCGCTGTCAGTTACACTCGAACACATATAACTTTATTTAATCGATCAAACATTACAGCACAAATTCTTGAACTTAGTTATCGGCTAAATACGCCACACTATCTTATGCCTTAAGGGCAAAACCACTTTAATTAAAAAAAAGGGCTAAAAGCAATTAACTCAAAATTCTGACCCCAAAGAGAATATTTGGAAGGCAGAAGGCCTCGTGTTAAGTAAGTTCTATAATTTGGCTGAAGGCCCAAAAATCTAACACTTGAAAAGCAACAACCTTAATTTAATGACGGCTGAAGGCCGATGATTTAAGACTCAAGGTAAAATAAAATAAAAAAAACACAAGGCAGAAGGCCTCATCTTCAGTTAGGCTGAAGTCCCCCACACAGTCTGATTCTCGAAAGACAGAGATCCTTGATTTTAAAGTGGCTGAAGGCCCATGACTTAAAACACAACTAAAATAATTTTTAGTAGGTAGAAGACCCAAGGCTTTATCTTAAGAAAAAATATTTTAGTCAGGCTGTAGGCCCAAACAATCTAACACATGACAAGCAAGGAAACTTAACTTTAAAGTGGCTGAAGGCCCATGACTTAAAACACCACTAAAAACAATTCGACTAATTCAAAATCATCAGCTATGAGCCATACAAATACACTCATGGAAATGGAAAAAAGAACACATTGACACCGGTGTGTCAGACCCACCATACTTGCTCCAGACACTGCGAGAGGGCTGTACAAGCAATGATCACACGCACGGCACAGCGGACACACCAGGAACCGCGGTGTTGGCCGTCGAATGGCGCTAGCTGCGCAGCATTTGTGCACCGCCGCCGTCAGTGTCAGCCAGTTTGCCGTGGCATACGGAGCTCCATCGCAGTCCTTAACACTGGTAGCATGCCGCGACAGCGTGGACTTGAACCGTATGTGCAGCTGACGGACTTTGAGCGAGGGCGTATAGTGGGCATGCGGGAGGCCGGGTGGACGTACCGCCGAATTGCTCAACACGTGGGGCGTGAGGTCTCCACAGTACATCGATGTTGTCGCCAGTGGTCGGCGGAAGGTGCACGTGCCCGTCGACCTGGGACCGGACCGCAGCGACGCACGGATGCACGCCAAGACCCTAGGATCCTACGCAGTGCCGTAGGGGACCGCACCGCCACTTCCCAGCAAATTAGGGACACTGTTGCTCCTGGGGTATCGGCGAGGACCATTCGCAACCGTCTCCATGAAGCTGGGCTACGGTCCCGCACACCGTTAGGCCGTCTTCCGCTCACGCCCCAACATCGTGCAGCCCGCCTCCAGTGGTGTCGCGACAGGCGTGAATGGAGGGCCGAATGGAGACGTGTCGTCTTCAGCGATGAGAGTCGCTTCTGGCTTGGAGCCAATGATGGTCGTATGCGTGTTTGGCGCCGTGCAGGTGAGCGCCACAATCAGGACTGCATACGACCGAGGCACACAGGGCCAACACCCGGCATCATGGTTTGGGGAGCGATGTCCTACACTGGCCGTACACCTCTGGTGATCGTCGAGGGGACACTGAATAGTGCACGGTACATCCAAACCGTCATCGAACCCATCGTTCTACCATTCCTAGACCGGCAAGGGAACTTGCTGTTCCAACAGGACAATGCACGTCCGCATGTATCCTGTGCCACCCAACGTGCTCTAGAAGGTGTAAGTCAACTACCCTGGCCAGCAATATCTCCGGATCTGTCCCCCATTGAGCATGTTTGGGACGGGATGAAGCGTCGTCTCACGCGGTCTGCACGTCCAGCACGAACGCTGGTCCAACTGAGGCGCCAGGTGGAAATGGCATGTCAAGCCGTTCCACAGGACTACATCCAGCAACTCTACGATCGTCTCCAAGGGAGAATAGCAGCCTGCGTTGCTGCGAAAGGTGGATATACACTGTACTAGTGCCGACATTGTGCATGCTCTGTTGCCTGTGTCTATGCGCCTGTGGTTCTGTCAGTGTGATCATGCGATGTATCTGACACCAGGAATGTGTCAATAAAGTTTCCCCTTCCTGGGACAATGAATTCACGTTGTTCTTATTTCAATTTCCAGGAGTGTAGAAACAGCAGAAAATAAGAAAAGGCAGTACAGCTAACGGCGTCCTGAAGTCTTAGGGGTCAGCCAGCACTTTAAATACTAAGAATCACTTAGGTGAGACAGGCAGTCGGCCTAACCATTCTCGATCCGACGACAACCCAACCAATAGACCGTCAACGGACACACTGACAAGGCAACTTGGGCTCCACTCGACCAGCACACAAACGGAAGTTCGACGAAAAAATTAAAAGGCTTCGACGCCTACAACCAAGCATCCATTCAGCTGTCAAACTACACACTGTGCTGTACAGCGACAACAAGGCAGAAAATTCCTCTGGTACACTGCAATTGCAAACAACCAAATATAGTTAGACTCCACCAGTTGGTGGCTAAACCTTCGTCAGCTCGAACACAGACGTTGTTGCTCCGGGAATTTCCCAACAGCCAACAACGAGAACCAGACAGCACAATCTAAACAGCCTTGACTTGCTGTACAGGTTCAATGAGCCACAGACCTCGTAGCAATGGGAACAGCCCCACATACTCCGACACAATGTTGAGACCGCCAGCAGGACCTGTCAGACCACGCCCTGCAGAGATTTCCTCGCTGCTCCATGCCATCCGACCGAATGCTTGCACACAGCACAGTCAGAAACTATAAGCACCACACCATAGCACAAGGTGCCAATATTAATACATACCGCTGCTGACTCTCATGGAGAGAGCAAACAGCAGCATATGCAACAACCATGGGAAATCAAACACAGAATGGGAACCAAGGTTGAAACCAACAAATAACATGAGCCCAACATCGCTCATTCTGCTTCACCCATGGTGACAGTAGACATTTTGTATGGTCATGTCTGGTGAAGTAGGACATGCCTCTGAGAATCTGATGGTGTAGAAGAAGGGGATGAAGAGGTAGTTGTCTTTCTGTTAAGACTTGCTTCCATATTAGAGAAATGAGAACTCTGATGCTTCCTTATGTATGTGCCCTCTTGAATAATGAACCCATATATGCTCTTCTGGAGTGTGGGAGTTATGCTTCACTACTTCATTATAATTGGTATCTCTAATTTGGGATTTTATGCAGAACTCCTCGTCTGTGCACCTCATCTCAGAGACGTCATGTGGTCAATGGACAAGAGTTACTTTTGGTAGGGGAGTTTCAGGACAAGTGAGGCTTAGTGTATTTACAAGGCCTGTCAACTTTGTCGTTGCTAAGAATTTGTCAGTTAACTTGGTACAGGACTGTGATTTCATTGAGTTTAGCAGTCTGGTTCTTGATCAACAAGCTCATGCCTGTTATTTCAAATTTTGCCTAAGGAAAGGACAGCATTCTGCCCATTTGTGCGCTTTCAATTGATTGCTAATATGTGGTCTGGGTCGTCTGAGTTCAAATCCACTGATCATTAGAAACCCGACGAGTCTAGGCAACTGTTGAGCATGTTGTTCCGATTTCCCTGTGCGGTCACTAATAAATTACGTATCAGTTATGCAAACAAGGGAAACGCAATTATAATTCACTCAACGGAACGACGAACCGTTCCACATACACAGATGGGGAAGTGGGTTGGACCATTGGTAGTGGTGGACGTGTTTTCCCGCTTTAGCTGCTTAATTCCCATCCAAGGGGCCACTAGAGGCCAATCCGTAGGTTACTAGAGACCAATCTGCACAGCATCTTTGCAAAAAGTTTGCCGTCTTTGTACCACGAAGCACCCTAGTAAGTGACAATGCTCCAGTATTTATGTCTAGGGAATTCCAAAGATTTTGTTTCGATCCTTACTACCCCCAGCCGTACTTTGAGCACATGCATAGGATTTTTGGAGGCTGTTTTGATAAAAATTCATAAGTCTGAACCTCTCTATCTAGTGATTAAATCTTCCCTTTAATACTGCTCAGCTTGAGGCCACCTAGTTCACTCTGGCCTCATTAATACTAGCCTATGCAATTAACTCTCCCTTGAGTAAATTTCGGACCACTGACGAGCTGCAGCCTGAGTGCGTCAATCTCCAAAACTTGCAGTATAACTGGGGAAGAGCGAGATGCATTACTGAGCTCGCGCATAAGCTTCAGGTGTGTATATGCAATTGTGAGAGGCGTGATTTCCAGGGAAGGTCGGAGACCATGTGTTTCTCGGTATGTTTAACGTCGGAGCCGCGCTGGAGCAATCCCTTGTAACAAACTGGCTCGCTGTTTTGTAGGGCAATCTAAAATTTTAAGAATTCTGAGTCCAGTTAATTTCTCGGCCATAATGAATTGAACATGAGGAACTCAGGAGTACATGTTAGTCAAGTTGAGGGTAGCTAGTCCCATCTATACCTTCTGCTCTTGGCGTCGAACTTCGGCAGGGCAACTTTGATTTCCAGTACAGGAAGTTAAGTAGTGCAGGCTAGGCCTTCTGTTGATTTCGCCCGTTGTTGACGATGTTGTCTTGATAACTGTAAGGTATGCCAATGGTGCCATCGGAGGGGACAAAATCCGCGAAGCAGGAACGTTTTGGCCGGTGACCGTGTTGAGCGGATCGAGTCGATCAGATGTGCAAAAGGTTTCGAGTTCTGGATACTACACGAGACGATCGAATTGATTCCTGTGAAGTCGACGAGCCTGCTTTTGACTATCAGTTATCGCCTGCATTGCAAAGCGGTTTTCGTGAATGGGCATTATATTTTGGAAAACACATCAGAGACTTGAGGATTGTTTTGCCTTTTCGACGCTAGGGAAGGCGGGCTAAGGAATTGAAGAAGGGTGGCCATACTGTCCAGGTTAAGGAGCTTCTGTGTATATCATTATCTTTCGTTCTTACCCTCCCTCCTCCCTCCCCCTCCCGGGAGGAGTTTATACAACTACCACTCGTAATTAATAGCAGCTGTCTTTTGGCTAAAAACTGATCAGTGAATATTGTCTAACTGTAGTTTCTTATCCATTGACTGCCAGTTGCTTCTAGAATCTTGTATTTTGCTGCACACTGAATGACAGTGGGTACAGAATTAATAGTAGCTGTTTATTTGTTTTAATTACTCTTTTGACTTTAGTAAACGCGAGTTATGTAATGAAGATGGTGAACTGCGAAGCAGTTATGTGTGGCACCCAGTCCTTCCATTAGGGTGACCCGATCCCGAATCTTCCCGCCCTATTTCCTAGTTCCTTAGGCGTACGCGGAGAAGTGATTCTAATTAGGAATGTGGAATTGTAACGACTCTTTAATACTGATATTGATTCCACTATCGATCGATAAGCAGAAATGGTCGATGTTAAATGATGAATACACAGGATGGTGTAAAACATACCTTAAAAATACATCAAAGACGATATTTGTGATCAATAAATACAACAATAATTTACCTTACATATCCCATAACTTTTAGCATACTATAATGATTTTTGTTACCTTGTTGTAATTTTGGGAATAATTCAGGTATAAAATGTTTTTTACCGCATGTAACATTACAGTCCCTTTTTATAGTGTGTTTGGTAACAACGTAAATGTTACAAAATAAAAAATGAAGTATTGGTAGCCGCTTATAATGCTCGCTAGAGGAAACCACATTCCAAGGCTGTTGTATTATTCCGTAATGATTTTTAATTTTGGCACAGACTGCATACTAAGTATCTTCAAAGTTGATAAATGAAAAGAGTAAATTTATTCTAGACCTGAAATTAAAGTGACTTCTGAAAAATCTCAATTGCGGATACACTGAGTTTCCTTTATGTAAGTCAAAATTGGCCACCGCGTGCGAAACGGCCACGGTTCCACATGTTTCGGCTTTGCTCGTTCCTTCTTGGAAGTACAAGGTACAGCACGACATTCGTTTAGCAGCAGGGTGTGACATTTTTTGTTCAGCAAGCCGCCGCCTTGTCGGTGTTATTTGGTTCTGCAATTTGTTTGTGGACAAAAGGAAGTTCATAGATCCAATGGCTGTTGGCACAAAAAGAGGCAATCCAGCAATGCCACAATCCTTTGATAATGAATAGGAATAGATGAGAAGTATAAGAATTCTCAGTATTTATTATACAAGATGCATAGTTTACGGTTTTTGCAAATTTGCAATGGAACGACATTACAACACCATGCAGAAGGAATTTAAAGATTTAGCTGATGGCGAAAGAGCAAACAATTACAGCGATCGATAGAGAGTATTCAATGTTCTGTACATAAAGGTGCACTTTGTGCTACAGTTTCAGATACAGAACACAAGCTGAAGTTACTGGAGCGAATCGAAAATTTTCTGAAGTCGCACGCATCTTTCATTTGCAACAGCTTTCGATGGAATTGAACCAAGAGTGTGGATTGTTGACTTCGCTTTTTAAGTGGACTTGGCTGCACACCACACACATTAAAACGCTGCGAAGTGAGAGACAACTTATTTCTGATTTTTAGGGGATGCATTTAAAAAGATAATCGCAGTTTGGCTCAGGCAAAATTTGAGAATAAGTATCACCTAGTTCCCCAAGACCACTGGTATTAAAGAAATACGAGGTTTCAAGACTTCATTGTAGTCTAGAAAGAATTACAAGGATAGTTTTTAAACAGTCTTAAACAGTTTTGCAGCGATTTTAGGGACTATTTGCCAAAATTGGTTCAAATGGCTCTGAGCACTATGGGACTTAACATCTGTGGTCATCAGTCCCCTAAAACTTAGAACTACCTAAGCCTAACTAACGTAAGAACATTACACACATCCATGACCGAGGCAGGATTCGAATCTGCGAGCCCAGCGTTCACGCGGTTCCAGACTGAAGCGCCTAGAACCGCACGACCACGCCGGCCGGCGACTATTTGCCATTTCTGATGAAAGTGCAGCCCTGTTGTACAGATATAACTGATCTGCATTATAGTTGCAAATTAAAATACAACATCTTTATTGTTTAATCTGCTCAGGAGTTCTACATTTTTTCGTCAGGAAGAGTTTACAAGTCTACGTAACGAGGCTGCAAACGTAATATATTTTCATGAACATATGAGTGCAAAAAGCTTTTTTCCGATTAAGAATCCAAACGAGTAATTAGCACGGTGGCAACCTGAGTGCAGACACTTTGTACCAGATAAAAATTATGTCTTCAGTGCGCCAAACATAATCAGATACTGAAGATTTGTAAAGTATGCTGTTAAGAAATACTAGGTATGAAATCAAATCGTATGCATTCCCACTGCATTGCCTTTTAAATGTTGCGCACTGGCAATTTCTCTCTCTACCTCCTCTTCAAGATTAGAGGGTTGGGTTGTTTGGGGGACGCGACCAAACAGCGTGGTGATCGGTTTGATCGGATTAGGGAAAGACGGTGAAGGTAGTCGGCAGCGCCCTTTCAAGGTACCATCCCAGCATTTGCCTGGAGCGATTTAGGGAAATCACGGAAAACCTAAATCAGGATGGCAGGACGCGGGATTGAACCGTCGTCCTCCCGAATGCGAGTCCAGAGTGCTAACCACTGCGCCACCTCGCTCGGTTCAAGATTAAACTGCCTGGCAGTGGGAGAAGTGTGCAGCTGGGCGAGCGAGCTATGGGAGGGTAGCCAGATACCTGACTGCATGCCACATTCTTGTCCGTCCCTCATTTAAGTACTTGCATTTATGTGGATTTATTGTAAATTAATTACCACAGACTGAAAATGTAGCTACACACTACACACCACGAAGGCAAGAACAATGAAAGACATGAGTCATACTTATTCAAAACAATAGTGTTCCTGCCTGAGTTCAAAAATATTGATCCTTCCTCCCACAGACCTACCCCCTGCTTCTCCTCCTCCCCTCACCATACCCCCCTCTCCCCTCTCGTGACCACCTTTGATAGTTCGAAAAACAGCTGCACTGGTTTCGTTATGAGACATGTCTACAACAAGAATTGTTTAGAGAACGAGAAATTATTCACAGTGGTATCAAGTATGACCAAAATTTTTGTCCACATCAGAGGTCGATTATCTTTCTTTAACATCGACGTTACAGTATTTCACAGACTTCACTATCGACAATGAATCATCGATTTTTGAACCCCATCCAACATTTTCGACCAACAATAGTACAAGTCAATACACTTGCTTAAACTATAAATAGTTGTGTCTATTTAATTGGGAAAGTAGAACGTAATGTCCAGCCTAGTTTTCAGCTATAATTCCAAATCAGAACCTTTCCTGGTCTCAGTGTTCTTAAAGGTAACTGGATTTTTCATCGGAGCACTAGATCGGTTGCAGACAGTATGCACTGGTCCTGTAGTAAAGGTAGCTATATACCCAAACAGAAATATTTACGGAAAATACCTCTTGTTGGGACTATTGCGTTGCCCTAACGTCCAGGCAGAATCATTAACTCGCCTTGGATAATGACTTACTCTCAAAGCTTGGATCCCTATATGTCTGGCTTTCCTCTGGGAAATTTCGGGTAAGCTGATGAGTTCTAAAGGTGTTGCTCTGATCGTGGAGTACTTCTTCATCAAATTCCAGAGTTCTCACTGTTGTTCACTGTCCCGTATCGACCTTTTTGGTTGCTGTTCCGTATGGGATGAGAATGTCATCTAGCATCTTCTCTATATACCCCTTCTTGGTGATTCCTGCGCAGTATAGGACATCGTAATAGGTACAGTGCAGCACAACTAATATAGCATAAAACATCAGCAGCATAGTTTTTCAAAAATGTTCTGACACAAATACGCTCGCTTACCGGATGAACTTCCACACTCTCGTCACTAATTAGCTACGTTTCTATGGCCACTGCTCCACAGTGGTGCATCCTCGACATGCTGTTATCTGGAAAATTATGTTGGGATCGCAGACCATTACCCTCCTATAACCATTGCCCTCCTTTTTCCCTTAACGCTGTACAAATTTCTTGATGGAATATTCTACACAAAAAATTTAGTTTAACAACAGAGTTTGCACTAGCGTAAAAGTATGTTGGGCGTGCTGAAAAGTAATGCCTCCGAATACTTTACTCTGTTCTCAGTATCGACTGAAGTATTACATACAATGAATATTACTCAGTCGACTTCCACGTCTCTAGCCTGCCGCTAGAGGACTCCGAATTGTAGTGTGTAACATGATGGCGTGTAACGTGTGTGAAAAAAACGAGAAAACTTAGAAAAGTGAAGGAACGATCTCAAAGAATTCGTCCACATGTGAAGTACCCTCTCCTTCGGTATGACGATGGCAGACTACGCACGAGCGCTACATTTGCAACACTGAGATGCTTTGAGATTACTGTCATTGAGCATCCATCATATAGTCCCGATTAGGCCTCATCCGATTTTCATGTTTCCAAAACGTACAAGAATGCCTTAGAGCACTGCACTTTGATAGTGATGAAGCGGTGCAAGCAGAGATGAGGTTCCGGATTAGTCAACAAGTCAAACATATTACAGTGACTGTGTCAACAAACTGGCCTCTCGCTGGCAGAAATGTGCTCATCGCCAGGGTGACTATTTCAGAAACAAATATGTAGAGTTAAGGAATAAACTTGTAGAATGTAAATAATGTTTGTTTTGTCTAAAGAGATTTAAAGGTTTCCAAATAAAAAATTTGGAGGAATATATTTTCAGCACGTACTCGTAATACATTTCTACTGCTATACTATATTACTCATTTATATGTTTCCACCACTCTCCGAAAGAAAGTATGTGTTACTGGAGACAGAAAGGACTCGCTTAGAATAATATTCTACTTTTAAGATAAAATAATGTGATTTTGGCTACGCAAAAGACATTAATAGTTCTGGACATATTTGTACTACAGCCATAGAAGAAAGGTTCATATTAAAAATTAAATGGGTTTCTGAAACAGACAACTGATGGTTAAATAACAACTTACATCCTGATTTCAAGTCAAAATATACACTTTCATTGCAAAGTTGCATCAACAAAAGAATGAATTGTCTTTTTCCTTTTTTGTACATTAATCCTGTCAGCAACTTGGATACATGAGATATTAAGCAGATTTGCGATAATTACCGTAATTGTCGTTACTTCCTGTCTTCGAAATTATGTCGATTATGTTTTTTCCCAGAGTCATAAGGTATATTGTCAGTCTCATACATTCTGTGCACCGACGTGAACAGTCGTTTTGTTCACATTTCCCCCAATGATTTTAGAGATTGAGATGGAATGTTATCTATCCCTTCCGCCTTATTAGAACATAAGTCATCCGAAGCACTTTTAAATTTTTGATTCTAATGCTGGATCCGCAGTCTCTTGCCTGTCAATCCATGTTTCTTCATCTGTGACGTCATCAGACAAGTCCTCACCCTTGCACAGATCTCCAGAGTACTCTTTCCACCTGTCTGCTTTCTCCTCTGTTTTAACAGTGGAATTCCCGTTGCATTCTTAATGTCCTTCCAGCAATTATTTCTTATTCGGCTTCTCCATATTTTTCTTGCAAGATCAACTAAAGGGTTTCTCCCGTTATCCATGACTTATTCCCATTTACCTTCCTTGTATCCACGTCCACCTCTCCAACTTCTGTAATTGCCCTTTTCACAGATAGTGTTTCCCCTCCAACTCACCTGCCTACAGAGACATTCATTATCAAACTATGTATAGCTTCAGAGAACTTCAAGCGTGTCTTTGCGTTCCTTAGTGCTTCCGTATCCACTTTTTTGAGCCTCGATTCCTCGTGACCAGTCTCTTACACTTCAGCCTAGTCTTCACCATTAATAAATAGTGATCTGAGTCTGTATGTTCTCCAGGGAACGACCTACAATCCATTATGTTATTTCTGAATCATTGCCTGTCCACGATGTAATCTAACTGTAATCATTCAATATGTAATCTAACTGTAATCATCCAATATCTCCAGTCCTTTTCCACGTATACCTCACCCTCTTATGATTCTTGAACAGTGTTCGCTATTGACCTCAGAAGTTAAGTCCCATAGTTCTCAGAGCCATGTGAACTATTTATTAGCTATTACTGCCGAAATTTATTGTAGATCTCTGGTAGTCTTCTTATTTCTAGTAGGAAGCCTATACTTCCAGTAACCGTTTTTCTATTCCTTCCCCTACAATCACAATCCAATCCCCTATATCTACTACGTTTTTCCTCTGCTCTTTGGTAAGTTTTGAAATAAATTCGCTGAATGCGAAAAACTTAGCTTCGGATGTATTAAGTGCAGATGTTCTACCTTTGGCAACGTAATTATGAAATCTGCCCCGGACCGGGAAGCAAACCAGCATCTCCCGCTTATCGCTAGCGATTACACTATGTTATTGCAGTGTTCCCGCTGATGATGCCTACGTTATGGTCGAAATGTATATCTGCAATAAATTACGGGTTTCGCGACCCACTGCTGTCCTTTCTTCAATTTGAATATTCAGTAGTCATCATGCACACAGGCATCCAATGGTTTCTCACTTAGTTAAGTAATAAAGATGATATTGTTCCCTCTACTGGACCTTCTTCTGCTGAGCTCAACACATCCTTCTTCAGCAAAGAACAACACCCACAGCCAGCCGTTACACAACTAAGATGACGCTAAACTGTCATCTTCGTATCAATATGATCTAGGGCGACAGAAATACTTTGTGAAGCTGTTTTCACTGCATGGTAGCTGGACGATTGATGTGTTTCAAGGGAGACATTTTCAGAGAACCACACGTTTCACCGCCGGATTTCCATTTACAACTTCGAAATCTTTACACTCTTATTTGCGGTTACTCGTGCTGTTGTCGTCTGCTGCTCGCTGTGCTCCTTCACTCATCTTTCTACGACTGCTGCTGAGGTTGTTACAAGCATTCATTTTCATTCGGTTGCACTCAGGATGATTTTATTATTCCCGATGACGCAGGTGGAGACGATAAATCATCTCGTTCATCTTTTCAACTCTGACTGAAACCGGTACTTTTACTCTTGGATTAACACTTTAGCCAAATGCAGATTATTGATATGATCAACTTGGCAAAAACGATTCATGTTACCATTTCGTCACTCCCACCTCATTCCTCACACAAAGCATAGTCTTTTGCTAAAGTTTCATGGGTATGAAGCTTACCACAGCAAGGAAATCAAGCTGCAATTAAGGCGCAATGAACATACATGAGAATGCAGACGAGAACGTTGAGCTGTTTCTCCTTTGTCTCCTTCGTTCTAATTGCTTTCGATACACTGGATCTCTGTAGTAAAATCTACTTTAGATGCCAAACAGCTCAAATGGTAAACAATGCATTCATAGTAACAGCCATGTAGCTCATGCGTAAGATACTGTTCTCAATGCCGAATGCATTCAAGATACCAATGAAAATTTACGTTCTCCTTTCCACGAAGTTGTGTTAACGGAACACTCTGCAGGAAATCGTAGCTTTCAAGAAAACAGAGAAAAATGTGACGGGAATGAACTGCAAGTTACTGCAGAGCATGACCACAATCAATTATCAACACCTTCGGCTGGTCTGGGTGCTCCTATGCCATCATCCACATTTGACGGTTTCCAGGGTTCCACATCTTCTAATGTAAATTCCTTTGACCCCTCTCCCATTCGAAAAATAAAAATTAGCTTTGGAGAGTGAACGATAGGCGAAAGTCTACTGCTTATAAAGCTCAGTTGGTGGAATCTACATGTGAAAAAACAATGCAGTACCCGTACCAAAAACGTGGGTCAGCAGTAGTGCCGTCAAGAAAAGGGAAAGAGCTGGCGAAAAAGTGCAAATTTTTGAGAGAAAGGTTAGAAGATCAAGTAATGAATATGGAAACAGTGTGTTCTCTGAATCATCTGAATTCGACTATCCCGGAAGATTCTTCACCAAAGGTGATGATGCTTGTTGTTTGGTGGGTGATACCATTCTAAAGGGAAATTTTGGCTTACGTGCTCGCGGTGAGTCAATGTGAAGTGTGGCGGGGCTGGAAGCGACGTATACATCTGCGATTTTTGTCCCTAAACGATTTAGTTCTGATATAAAGCTCCTGTATTTCTTTTTAATACCTTCTGTATCTTTCTAAAAATCTGTAAATTGTAATTATTATATTGTACTTTGAAAGACTTCTTCTGATTTAATACCATTCTATAACTTTGTTTAGTGTTATTTTGATTAACATTTTAGGGAATCGATTTGGGCAACTGTTTTTGAGACTCGCCTTGTGTAAATATTTTAGGAAATATTTGTTTATAATAATTTTTTATTATATTTTCTAAGAGTGAAATAGTGCACAACATCATAAAGTAAAGACTAAAATCCTTTAAAACACAAATTTTTACGTTTTTATTTTATTTTGTTTTATTTTTTCAAGCAAATACACAATTTGGGTCCGGTTCGAGGCACTTCCCTCTATAGCAGAACTCAGGGAGTCCTTCTCATTTCTAGTATTAACGCCGTAGTCTGCGGTAACTCTGTCGTGTATTTCTTCTTCTGTGGCATTCCAGTCCCATGTGAATTTAAAATTTTCAATTCCCTCATGCATTTTCTCCGTCTCTTCACTTCTTCTGGGGACGACGTATGCGTACCTGTACTGTTTATCCTGGAGTTAGTTATGTTTCGGTTCTGGTGAAAAATTAATCAAAGTGAATTGTTCACAATAACTTGTTCTTGCTATTCATAACGAATCCTGCTACCCTCAAATCATTTTCTGCTGCTGCTGATGTTACCCTACATTCATTGGTCAGAAATTATGATCTTTCTACATTAAAAATGTATACAAACGCTTAAACCATCATTGAGCTCTCTGCACATCTGCAAAGCACAGTTTGAGCTGGATTTTCTCTGTTGTCAGTCAATATTTAATAATACTGATTACTTTTCTTATTGAAGTGGTGCAGCTCTGAATGGGTGTTGGTAAATGTGACTACATACACAGTTTTAAAAATATGTAAAGTTACAAAACATAAATTTCGAAAACCAATCAGTGGAATATTTTGAAACATATTTTTTTATATTGATAGACCAATCCTGCACATTAAAATAATTATTAATGGTCACTAAACTGCGGACTACAGGGCCACAATTGGAATCACCACCACAGTACCAAAAATTAACGTGAAGCTATCACTGGTGCATGTTAAACAGTTCGTGCTTTTGGGAAACGCGTTTCTGACGTACAAAGACAGTAATCAAAAAGAGAATACTGATTATAAAATGCTATCAAATAGTGAAAAGTGTGAAATATAATGCGATGTCATATCCATGGTGTTAGCTGCCGTTGTCTTCTAGTACTCTTACCCTATGGTAAGAAGTGTATAGCTTCCCTAGTATGACTAGAATAGGTTCACAAAATAATGCACATCCATGGCTTGACATAGAATGGCAGTTTAAGTGAAACAGTATTTTACGTAAGATGTACCCTGAGGCCACATAGTTATGGGAAAGCGGTATGCACATGTACAGATAGCGGTAATATCAATTACACACGGTATGAAAGGTCAGTTCATTGTATATTGTATATATGTGTGAAAACGTTTCTAACGTGATTATGGCTACACGATGGAAATGAATAGAGCTCGAAGTGGAAAGGTAGTTGGAGCTAGACGCATGGGACATCCATTTCGAAAATCATTAGAGAATTCAATTTTCCGTCTCTCACCACAGACAACGCAATGACCCATTGCCTTCATTAACGATCGAGAGCAGCAGCGTTTGCGTAGGGATGACAGTGCTAACAGACAAGCAACACTGCGTGAAATAATCGCAAAAATTAATGCGGGACGCACGACAAACGTATCTGTCAGGAGAGTGTGGCGAAATTTTACTATAATGGGCTATGGAGGTAGAAGAACGACGTGAGAGCTTTTTGTAACGGCACGACATTTCATTCAGCCCCTCTCCTGGGCTCGTGACCATATCAGCTAGACCCTATACAAGTGGAAAACTGTTGCCTGGTCAGTACAGATGTCATTTGGTAAGAGCTGGTGACAGGGTTCGAGTGTGGTGCAGGCTCCGCGAAGTCATGGACCTAAGTTGACCACATGGCACTGCGAGCTGCTGGTGGCTCTATAACGGTGTTGGGTGGCGGTGTTTGCATCGACTGCACAGGATCTTGGTCAAGATCAGCTTCAGGGGGACCATTTGCAGTCTTTCATGGTCTTCAAAAACAATGGTGGAAATTTTATAGAAGGCAATGTGTCATGTCACCAAGTCACTATTGTTCACGATTGGTTTTATGAAAATACTGGATAATTAGAGTGAATGCTTTGGCCACACAGATCACCCGACGTGAATCGCATCGAAAATTTTTGTGACGTAATCGTGAGGACAGATCGTGCATGAATCATGCACCGGCCACACCTTCACAGTTATGGAGAGCTGTAGAAGCAGCATGGCTCAATATTTCTGCAGACGATTTCCAATAACTTGTAGAGTTCGTACCACGTCAAGTTTCTGCTCTAAGCTGGGCAAAAGGAGGTCCTACATTTTTTCAGGAAGCATCCCATGACTTTTGTGGCCTTAATATATTTGGGGTCTAATCAAACGGATTACATATGCCATCGCTGAAGCATCTCTCCAGGGACTTCTAGAGACACATCCTCACCATCTTTAAACGCATTTGGAGCGAGGGCGTGTTCCAGTCGCAATGGCGAGAGGGTGTTATTGTCCCCATCTTGAAGCCCGGTGCGGACCCTCTGGCGGTGGACAGCTATCGTCCCATTACCCTCACCAACGTTTTGTGCGAATTGCTCGAACGTATGGTGGGGCGGCGTTTGTTTTGGGTCCTTGAGTCGTGCGGTCTCCTCGCTCCATCCCAGGGTGGCTTCCGTCAGGGCCGGTCTGCTGCGGACAATTTGGTGCGGCTGGAATCTGCTATCCGTACAGCCTTTGCCCGCCGTCAGCATCTCGTTACTGTATTTTTTGATCTGCGGAAGGCAAATGACACAACATGGAGGCATCACATCTTTGCTACGTTGCGTGAGTGGGGTCTTCGTGGTCAGCTCCCAGCTTTTCTTCAAAACTTTTTATTGCGCCGCTCTTTCGGGTGCAAGTCGGTGCCGCCTTTAGTTCATCTTATATACAGGAAAATGGGGTCCCGCAGGGCTCGGTGTTGAGCGTTTACCTATTTCTAGTAGCCATTAATGGTCTGGTTGCAGCCGTGGGATCGTCGGTGTCTCCTTCTTTGTATGCCGACGACTTCTGCATCTCATTTAGCTCAACGACTACAGGAGTCGCCGAACGCAGGCTGCAAGCAGCCGTTCGCAAGGCGGCATCATGGGCTCTGACTCATGGATTTCAGTTCTCTGCAGCCAAGACTCGAGTTACGCACTTCTGCAGGCGTCGGACGGTCCACCCTCATCCGGAACTTTACCTCGACAGTCACCTACTTGAAGTGGTGGACACTAGCCGCTTCTTAGGACTCGTCTTTGATGCCCGGCTCACATGGGTTCCTCATATTACTCAGCTGAAGCAAAAGTGCTGGCGGCACCTCAACGCCCTCCGCTCCCTGAGCCATGCGTCTTGGGGTGCAGATCGCTGCACGCTGTTGCGATTGTACAGAGCCCTTGTGCAGTCCAGGCTTGATTATGGGAGCCTGGCCTATGGGTCTGCATCACCCTCAGTGTTGACGTTGTTGGACCCCATACACCACTGTGGGGTTCGGCTTGCAACTGGCGCTCTCCGTACAAGCCGCGTGGATAGTCTACTGGTGGGGGCCGGGATTCCCCCGCTGCAGATTCGCCGCCGCCGACTGCTCGCTGACTATGTGTCCACGTGCATTGCTCACCGGGCCATCCCAATCATCGCCTGCTTTTCCCTGCCAGGGTCCTCCCTCTGCCCGACCGGCGACCTAGGTCTGGGCTTTCCATTGCTGTCCGCGTCTAGTCCCTGCTGTCGGAACTGGGGTCATTCCCTCTTCTGCCACCCTTCCGGGCCTGTGCACCCACGCCTCCCTGGTGTATGACCCGTCCGTCCGTCCGCCTGGACTTGGCACGGGAACCCAAGGACTCGGTTCCGCCTGTGCCCTCCGTCGCCGTTTTCTTGCGCTCCTCGCCTCTTTTTCAGGCTGTGAGCCTGTCTACACTGATGGTTCCCTGGTAGATGGTCGTGCTGTCTACGCTTTTGCTCACGCTGCCCATGTTGAACAGCGCTCCTTGCCGGCTGGCTGCAGTATTTTTACTGCAGAGCTGGTGGCCATATTGCGCGCCCTTGAGCATATGCGTTCTTGCTCAGGTACGTCCATCGTCATCTGCAGTGACTCCCTGAGCTGCCTCCAGGCTATCGACGGCAGCTTTACCTCTTCTCCTCTGGTATCCTTTATTCACGAGTCTGTTTTTGCCATTACACACTCTGGTGGTTCGGTGGTCTTTGTTTGGACGCCAGGTCACGTTGGCATCCCGGGGAACGAACGTGTCGACAGGCTGGCCCAAGGGGCGGTCGACGCCCCCACTTTGGAGATCGGCCTCCCAGCTCGTGATCTGCAGCTGGCGTTGCGCCGTAAGGTGCTTTGGATGTGGCATGACGAGTGGCGTAGCCTGACTTCGCCGAATAAACTGCGCGCTGTTAAGGAGACGACCGATGTGTGGCGGTCCTCCCTGCGGGCTTCTCGCAGGGACTCTGTCATCCTGTGTCGGCTCCGCATCCGCCATACCTACCTGACGCACGGACATCTTTTGCTTCAGGAGGATCCCTCCCTGTGTCAGTGTGGGTCCCGGTTGACGGTCGCCCACATTTTGTTGGAGTGTCCCCGCCTGCGCATCCTCCGGCAGACTTTTAATCTCCCGGGCACGTTGCCTTTGGTTTTATGCGACGATGCCTCCATGGCTGACGACGTTTCAAATTTTATCCGTGGTAGTCCTTTTTATGGTTCCATTTAGGGGGGTCCTACCCCTTTCCCTTTCTGTGTCTCTTTTCCTCGAGTCTCTCATTGGTTGCAGATTTTAGTGTGTATTCGGATGGCTGACTCTTTCCCCTTTTCTTTTGTTCTCATGGTCAGTCACCAGTCTCCGGCCCTCTTCTTTTCTTCCGTTTCTTTCTGTCTGGTGTTCGTCTGTGCTCTGCTTGTCTCTAGTGTTCGCTGCCACATTTGTGTTCTTTAAGTGACTGCGGGGAGGGGCGTCTCCTCCCCCCTTGGGGTTTTACCTGCTCCGTGAATTTTCGTCTCACCTGTTTTTGGAATGGGGGACTGATGACCTTAGCTGTTTAGCCCCCTTAAACATCCCAACAACCACCACATATGCCATCCCAGAAAGAAAAATAATGAAACTGGAAAACGGCAAATTATAAATTACGTCACTGAAACATACGTTTGAAGTGCTCCAACGTGTACGAGAAATACAATGGGATTTACTGCAAACAATACTTTTCCTTGATCCATCTGTCTTTCGACAGGTTTGATACGGCCCGCCACGAATTCCTCAACTGTACCATCACGGAGTAGCACTTGCAACCTGCGTCCTCAATTATTTTTTGACGTATTCCAGTCTCTGTCTTCATCTATATTTTTTACCCACTACGCTTCCCTCTGGTACCACGGAAGTTAATCCTCGATATCTTATCACATATCTTTTCATATGCTACTTTTTGTTGTAAGGATTTTCCATGCATATTTTTCTCACCGATTCTGTGCAGGACCTCCTCATTCCTATCAGTCTACCAAATTTTCAAAGTTATTCTGTAACACAACATCTCAAGTGGTTAGATTCTCTTCTGTTGCAGTTTTCCCACGGTCCATGTCGTACTACCATACAATAACGTACACCAAACGTACATTCCAGAAATTGCTTCCTGAAACTAAGACATATGTTTCTTCTCTTGGCAGCAATGCCCTTTTTTCCTATGCTAGTCTACATTTTATTTCCTACTTGCTCCGTCTGTCATGGCCAATTTTGCTGCCTAGGTCGCAGAACTCCTTAACTGTCTACTTCGTGATCACCAATTCTGATGTTACGTTTCTCGCTGTTATTTCTGCTACCTCTCATTCATTTCGCCTTTCTTCGATTTAATCTCAATCGATATTCTGTACGTATTAGATTGTTCGTTCCATTCAGCAGACTCTGTAATTCACTTTCACTGAAGATTCCAATGTGATCAGCGCATCTCATCATTGAAATCCTTTCATACTGAATTCTCTTCAACTTTTCTTCAACTTCCATTATTTGCTTCTTCGATGTTTAGATTGAACAATAAGGCTGAAATACTACACCCCTGTCTTACATCCTTTTCAATGTGAGCACTTCGTTCGCGGTCTTCCACTCCCATTGTTCCCTCTTGTCTCTTGTACATAGTGCATATTGCCCGTCCTTCCCTATAGCTTCTCCAGGTTTTCTCAGAACTTCGAACGTCTTACGACATTTGACATTGTCAAACGCTTATTCCCGGTCGACAAATCCTATGAAAGTGTCTTGATTTTTCTTTAGTCTTGCTTCCAATATCAACCGCAACGTCAGAATTGCCTCTCTGGCACTTTTACCATTCCTAAAGCCAAATTCATCGCCGTCTAACACATCCTAATTGTCTTTTCCATTCTTCTGTATATTTTTCTTGTGAGCAGTTTAGATGTATAAGCTGTTGTCCTGATTGTACGATAAACATTGTAGCATACTCCAAATTTTTAGGTGTACATATGGAACTAGAAGAAGCGTATCGCCCACCTACTCAAACAGTCAAGTTCAGCTACTTCTACTCCTCGTATAATTGCTAGTCTCGTACACCACCTAATCATCTTCATGTCCTATCTTATGTGTTTTCACTGAATATTGCCTTAGGGAATAATTTTATGGGGTAACTCTTCGCTTCGAAAGAAGGGATTGCAAAAAAAACAAGTGGTACGGATAGTAACCAATGTTCACCCGTTGTTGTCATGTAAGTCCCCCTTAAAGAGTTAGGCAGGTTAACTGTACGGTCACAATAGGCCTACTTAAATTCACTAATGAAATTAGCTGTAAGTAACCTATCACATGTTGGGAAGAATAGTGACGACCATACCTACAACGCTAGACAAAAGAGTGATCTTTATTATCCATTACAAAGCTGTCAATGTCTCAAGTAGGAGCTCTATATGCATTAACAAAAATTGTTGATCCTCTGCCCGATGACAAAAAACGTCAAATAAATAGCAAAGCCTCCTTTATTACACGTTCCAAAACACCCTCATAATTACTTGACAGAATGGTTTTAGGGATTTATTTTATTCTATTTCGTTTTATTTTTAAGTAAAACTTCTTGCTCAAAATGTCCTACAGATGACTGGAGATTTTAAATGATGCATACGTAAGGTATTGCGTGATATGTTACTACTTAGTGTTCCGTTTGACAAAATTCGACTAGGTTACTACTTTGCACTTACACAAGGTGGGTTGACACAAGTAGGAAGCAGAACGTATGAAAAAAAGGAAACCCCACGTGTATAAAAGGAGTACTATAATTAATTTTCATATTTGTGCAACTATTTACCACCCAAGTAAACCATATACGATAGCATTTGTTGAATGACTTGTACTGTTCTATAGATCACGACACCATGTTGTGAGTGTGCGAATAAAGTTTCTAAAGTCTGATTAAGTTCATATGGAAGAGAAGTACTACACCATTATACGCATCATACTAGTACCATACAGTTAAACATCATATTGGCAATGAAATTCTTGTGTACCCACTATTTAGTATTTAGAAAATATGATTTTTTTGAGAAATTGATAAATAAAATTAAAAACTACGTAATTAATATATAGTGAAAATTAAACTACATTTCACGACAACGTGTGGAACTATAGACAATCGCCCAATAAGTAATATTTGCCTACCCCATGTTTCATGTGTTACTAGTAGAGTGTGAGGTCAGCTCTTGAAATGTAGATTACGAAATGGTATGCATTGCATTCTTTGCTTTGTGTATTTTGTACTATCTGTCTCTGAAAGGACTGCTTATTTTTCAAATCTCTAACATTTACACAGCATATGTTAGTAAATAACGCCTACAGAAGTATCATTGTGCATTCATTGATGTCACAAAGGGTAAATACACCATTTTAGAACAGATTACGTCCAACAGTATGTCTCTGCTTCGCAGAGGTTTATTTGTGTCAATATGATTTGACCCCAAATTATCCGTAATTCAATACCTGTGCTGTAACGCAAATAGCTTCTGGCAACTCATATTCCAACGCAGTTTACACGAAATAAATTTAGCAGTGCTCATTTCAGAACTTGGAACTGTTTCATTCAAAACTTCGACGGTGTAACTGGATACTCTCATATGACATGCTGTTTTGCATCGTGGATTATGAAGACTTCTTTTACTGTATTTCCCTTTTCTCCCCTCCAAAAATGTAAATATTTATGTTTAAATTATACAACTCAGTGTTTTGTCTGTAGCTGTGTAATTTAACCTTAAAGTATTCATGATATTATATTTAACAATATTCTAGAATACTGCTCTTTGTGAATGGCACCTGTACCAGATAGGAGTAACAGGGGATGTTGAATGTATACAGGCAAGGATAGCACCAATGATCACAGATTTCCTTAATCTCTGGGACAGTGTCACAGGCTGGCCACGGTGGCCGTGAGGTTCTGGCGCTGCAGTCCGGAACCGCGGGGCTGCTACTGTCGCAGGTTCGAATCCTGCCTCGAGCATGGGTGTGTTTGATGTCCTTAGGTTAGTTAGGTTTAAGTAGTTCTAAGTTCTAGGGGACTTACGACCTAAGATGTTGAGTCCCATAGTGCTCAGAGCCATTTGAACCATTTTTTTTAACAGTGCCACAGAGATACTGAAGGAACTGGGGTGGAAGACTCTTGAAGGTTGGCGTAAACTATCCCGAGAAAGTCTATTAACAAAGTATCAAGAACGACTTTAAATGATAAAGAGTATACTACAGCCCCCGCATATCGTTGATGGATCGTGCGGATAAGATTAGAATCACTACTGCGATCATAGAGGGATTCAAACAATTATTCCTCCCACGCTCGATACGTGAATGGAACAATGGGACGTACCCTCTGCCATGTAGCTCGCGGTGGTTTGCAGAGTATAGATGTAGATATAGAGTCGATATCTGCACTGCAATGCCGAACTACTCCTGACAGCTCCCATCACTACGAGAGCAGTGCTGTTTGTAATAACGAATATGCGAATAAAATATCTTCTGCATCATCAAAAATTTTTCACCGTTCAATATCTGTTGAAAACTTGTAATATACTGCTATTTCTGAATGCGCAAGCTTTATTACAGAAACTACATTTAATATGTAATGAATGAAATATTGTATTTATTTGTGAATGTATATAACTGATTGTAAATATGAAGTAATATTGCAAATTGCTGGGTAATCGCCAAGGAAACTTTGTTTAACCATATCGATACCACTGAAGAAATGGCGGTAGCTGTGCCGTTGTTTATCTTCGAGTGTGCAGAGTCTTTGTCGCGCTGCTAGCAGAGAGGAGACCAGCAGCTTGAGTCTTGAAAGAGTGCAAGAAGGGTTTGTTGGGCACTCCGGCAGACGCAGTGTGCAATTATAACTGCGCCAATGTAGGCGCGCCTACTTTATTAACCAGCGAATATCGACAGCATGGTCGGAATAGACAGGTGGAGGAAGCAGCAATATTCACTGTTACGTGTCCCATAATTATCCATGGCTCTGGATACGACTCATGGGACCACCAGCATCTCAGCATTGTCGTCGGCTACATTCTTCGCCGTCCGCACAGTTACAACATCGTAACACTGTTAACTGACACAGTATAGCTAATATTCTACAGGCAACACCCAGTGTAATTTCTCTAAGAAACTGCCTCAGTAACTGCTCATTCTTGTATTGCATAACACAAGTGTTCTGACTGACAGTTCGAAATTTTTCAGCAACGCAACTTTCATTGATGTAAGTTCACAAGGTTGATGACTGAACAACAAACGGAAGGTAACAATAATGATGCCAGTAAAAGTCTCCTAATTGAGGCAAATAAAAGTTCACTTCGAATGTTCCACAAAGGTTCGTGGTAACAAAACACACTAGTAAGAGTCCAATCCAGAGGCGAAGACGTAATCGTCAACTGCCGAAGTACACGAGGTCGGCATCCGGAGTGAAGTAACTTCGTGGCTCGTTCTAGCCCCTAAATAGCTGTATCCAGCCAGTCAGGTTTTGGCGCAGTGATACTTACAGCCGGCTGCGGCTCGAGCTCCCCCTGCAGGAAATAGTGCTCGGAATGCTTGTTTCTATTATCTTGTACGTAACTAGCTGGTGTTTACAATAGTGCTTTTGGTACGCCTTGCACATAGACAACCTCGTCCTCTGTGATGTAATATGGGTCGCCGAACCTCAGGGGCTACCTTGGCTCCGGTATAACAACAAATGCAATTTTGAGTATTACCTTCACTCACTGAAAGTAATGTAAAATTTCACTGGCAAAACTAATAACTAAAAATACAGCACAAATTAAGAGTGCTCGATTTCATTTAAGCTATATTTAGCTTAGCGAGAGACTTCTGTTGATTTGGTACGAATTTTGTTGTTCTTACATTAAAAGTAAAACAGTTGCTTATTTGCTTAAAGTATATTCTATTCAGAATTTCAATAATTAAAAGTACATTTCTTGACTTTTTACAAATTTCACATTGCGTTACGCTAAGATCACTGAAAGTCATTTTTTACATAACAAATTTCCAGTTACAGTCAGTCATTTATTTATGCTTTCAAAATTTAATATTTCAGAATAAGTAACTGCAAAGTCTGTGCGTCCTGATTGATTTATTTTCTCGTGAACTGTTGTGAAAAAGTGTTTATTTGATTATCTTTCTTTGTCATTATCTTTCTCAGAATGTTGGATATTCATTGCCCTAGTGGGCTGGAGACATTTAAATTATCCTTTTCTTTGCTTATCAGTATTTTTTGTTTTAAATATTACGTAGTACCCTTTCCCCCCAAGCGGTACGTAAGCGATTGCACTAAATTTCACCCATTTCAAATTATTATCAGTATCTAGATTAGAATTACAATAGATCCTTTCCTCACAATGGTCTGTTGTAGACTTTCCTCCTTCTAAACTGTGTTATTTTCCTTCGGTGACGATAGTTTTGCTCAATGTAAAATTGCATTAGGCCTTCGCTATCACGGTCGTTTATACTGCAATGCAATAACCTGATTAGGAAGGGGGAGGTTACTTGCTACTACGGAGACCATATCGAGAGATACGGGATCAGAAGCTCTCCCACAGTTTCTACCCAACAGCCGTTGCTCCATGAGACAGCAGAACAGTCAGCCCTCGAGGCAAATCCTCCCCCACGTTTCAGAAGTGCGCACGCGAGCTCCTCATTCCTAGCATTTCCGGCGTTTAAGCCGCAAGAACATGCGGGTTGAGAGCCAATATTCCGTATTGGCTTCGCATTGCCCGGTCAGTGACCTGCGATCCAATCCGAACAGATGGTGCCACAAGCAGTTTGGAGGCGGCAGTCTGCTTCTACGTATATTCGACGAGAGGCCGCACAACTGTCCAGGTAGCGCTATGCAGGTGTGTGGCAAGTGTACAATTTCACTCTTATGTATCTTAACTCTGAAACTTAATTTTGGGTATCGTTTTGATATCATTGGCTCTTTAACAGCGCGTGACGTTGTGACGTGTATGTCCTTCGCGAATTTGCGTGTCCTTTCCACAAATGACGAACGTACACTGCACCAGTCATTAGCGCTACCGGTGATATGGTGCTCGTATTACGTTCATTAACTATTAAGGTATTTTAAGGTAGTTTTCTGAAGTTACGTCTATGAAATAAGAGATGTAAAGGGTTTGAGGTATCGGCAAAGTGTACAGTATAACGTTGTAATATATCAAAAACAAAGTAATATATGATATTCTTGGTCGTGTCTAGCTTGCTTCTAATATAACGGATATAAGACTGTGATTTATTATTCTGTGTTCTATTCTGTTTCTACCCGATGACGCATCTTGATGTAAGTGTGAGCTGTTTTATCTAAAAAGTACCAGAGCAAATTAAGTCTTCACTTTGTAACTTATATGCAACAAATATATAACGTAGCTACAACAAATATGCCTATGTTCGTCAATGAAATGAGTTATCAGTTATCGGAATCCAACCTGCATAACACTGTGTGTGTGTTGTATAAGTGGCAGTTTCACTGTCATTTAAGCACACAACAGATCGTTTCAGGACGAACTTAAAACTAACATTTGGATAAGTTATCTCACTGCGTAAATGAATATGAGAAACTACAGGAACAAATAAGCCTGTAACAATGAAAACCAAAGTTATCTGACTGCGTTTTTGGACAAGAATTTACAAGTGATACAGAATCTGGGTTGTGCAACGGAATTTACTGAATCGGGGTACCTGTTGGAGTATGTCAGTGTCTCTCTTTTGACCCGAAGTTTTGCGCTCACCTTTCTAAATGACTCCTTTTTTCCGTGTTGTTTACACCAATTCGCAGCAGCAACGGTTAAAGCTTATTGTTACTAAGAATGAATTTGATAAAAAGGACTTTGTTTGGGTCATGTTAACTGCTGAATAACTTGTAAGAAGGGATTTCATAAATTAAGTCTATTTAAAACTTCAAAAATCATAAAGATCAATAATAGACAATGACAATTACATACGTGTCAAAAATGGCAGAGCATATAAGCTAGATGCCGAGAATAATTATTATTATTTGGAGAATAAGGAGGCTTCTTTAACTGACATGCAAAACATGGGATAACTGCAAACTCAGACTAAAAATCACGAGTCTAATCCTAAATTGCTTTTGCGCTATGTTTGCGAATTTTACCTTGAATTCCATCTGCAAGCGTAATTAAGACATCTAAATCACTCCTGACTATATGAATTAAATCAGGCCTTGAGTGTGCTATCAGTGGCGTGAGGGCAGCGTGACACGTCTTCTGTCTCCGAGCTCTCGACCAACACAACTACTTCCATTGTTGCAGACAGACCTTGTCTCACAACAATGCTTAGAATCGCGCTCACATGTTCCGCCCTCAGATTGTTATTATCGATATCTAAGTGCTTATTTACTTCCAGTCTTACACAATGCAAAGAACAGCGATAAGTTGGCAATATTGTTTTCAATGTAATAGAGAGCTCTGACACACTCCTTACAACTTTCATTCTAGTCGTCTGAGTACCCTGGGTCGCTCCTTTTTCAGACTGAAGTTATTTTTGTAACAAGTGGTGACCTCAATAAGTGACATAGGTAACGCTTGTGTGGAAGTGTGGACGATCGGTCGTTTTTTCGACCATTTCAGTATCGACTTCAAAATTTGAAATATTGTATCAAACAATAAACTTTTCACAGATGACTTGAAAATGGGGATCGTACCGAAATAGGCCTATATCAATAAACAATATAATCGAACACAGCAGCCTATTCGGTCTCATAACATAACAGAACCAGTTTAATACATTAATAATATACGAAACCCGATGTTTTATAAAGGCGATAAAGTGCAAGATTTATTAGCGTATTTCAGCCCAGTACCAATGTCCTTTGCTGCGATGATACGAGCAGTTCCCGTCATGTCATTCAAGTTCATCGCTATCATGCTTGGCTAGCACTTGGATGGCTCACCGTCCAGGTCAACTGAGTCCGGGTGTACCGAGTGTTTTTGGAAAGCAGTGTGCACTCAGCCCTGTTGAGGTCAATTGAGCAGCTACTTGGCTGAGAGTTAGCCGCTGTGATCTCGAAACATGACAATGCCCAGTAGAGAGCTGTGGTTAGCACATGCTCCTCCATATCTGCTTCCAGTGACGCCTATCGACTAAGGACGGCAGTCAGTCTGTACCTTTGGGCCCTAAGAGGCATGTCCGGACGGAGTTAAATTTCAACGCGATGTTAATAAAATCACACAGAGACAATGATATTTCCGTAACTTTGTCTTGAAAATAATTTAAAGGAACGTCAGAGGTTAACGCATATAAAAACCAGTTATCTCAATTGATTCATAGCTGGAAGCTTTATCTAAATGACAAAAAAAAAAAAATGATTGAAATGGCTCTGAGCCCTATGGGACTAAACATTTGTGGTCAAATCAGTCCCCTAGAACTTAGAACTACTTACACCTAACTAACCTAAGGACATCACAAACATCCACGCCCGAGGCAGGATTCGAACCTGCGACCGTAGCGGTCACGCGGTTCCAGACTGAAGCGCCTAGAACAGCACGGCCACACCGTCCGGCTGTAAATCACACAGAGCCATTTTGACTTCCATTATTCAGCAAGGCGAAGATCGGACAGAATTAAAATATCAGTATTTTTTTTCCAAATTATAGACTGAAACTTTTCCTCCCGTAATATCACCAAAAGCATTTCTATATAGTTTTGCATTTATGTAGGCTACATGTGGCTAAGTTATAGAGTGAATGACGATATATTAGTTGGCCGATAAATATTTCAATTATTTTGGCGAGATTACCGTTTACATCCAACGAGCGAGGTAGTGCAGTGGTCAACACGCACGCGAGCGCGCGCACACACACTCACACACACACACACACACACACACACACACACACACACACACAAATTTACAGATCGTGAGAAAGGTATGGAACAACCACAAACCCAACACATTGCTATACACAATATGGTGTAGGAAATACCGTTCCCATTGAAAAAAAAGCTTCCAGTCGTCTTGGAATGCTTAAATACAGGCACTGTCTCCTGTTCGATGGAATTTTGTAGCATTATTTCTTAAAAATAAAGTCAAGTTCCGGTTTGGATTGTGGAGGTGAGTATCGAACACGCGCCCATGTCCCCTATCTCCGAAGTATTTCTCTCTTGGGACGTAAACTCGGCCGCAAATAGGAAATAGTGTGGACCAAGACTCATCCTATCAAACGCCATTATTTCATTGCTACTTCTTTCAGGTTTTATATCTTTCGCACCACGTTTGCAGACAGTGTTCGCAAGTGCAGCATTCGGTTCTGCAATGGTATTTCAAGCTGACGTTGGCTTATTGTTCGTCGATATCCTCTTCAATGACCGCCCATCACAATCATTAACATCATTAACACAAACTTTCGTCGAATTTGTTAAAATTTTGAGGTAACGAGCGAGTTGTGACGCCCCGGAAATATTCTAAGCTCGGAGCTGGTGCGGCCGCGCGAGCCGCGTGGCAAGCCGCGGCTCGTCAGCAACCGCGTGATGCCGCACAACGGCCGGACCACGTGGTCCAGCCGACCGAGTGGCTGGGAATTCCATGGTGAGTGTCGATGAAGGAGACACACCGGGAGTGCCAAAGATGGCGGACATTGTGAAATCTTAACGGCTGACATTCCACAGTTCCTATAGAAATTAATAGTAGCCACATTTTTCACGATACCTCAATAAGAAACATATACAGTCCTGGAAACTGAAATAAGAACACCGTGAATTCATTGTCCCAGGAAGGGGAAACTTTATTGACACATTCCTGGGGTCAGATACATCACATGATCACACTGACAGAACCACAGGCGCATAGACACAGGCAACAGAGCATGCACAATGTCGGCACTAGTACAGTGTATATCCACCTTTCGCAGCAATGCAGCCTGCTATTCTCCCATGGAGACGATCGTAGAGATGCTGGATGTAGTCCTGTGGAACGGCTTGCCATGCCATTTCCACCTGGCGCCTCAGTTGGACCAGCGTTCGTTCTGGACGTGCAGACCGCGTGAGACGACGCTTCATCCAGTCCCAAACATGCTCAATGGGGGACAGATCCGGAGATCTTGCTGGCCAGGGTAGTTGACTTACACCTTCTAGAGCACGTTGGGTGGCACGGGATACATGCGGACGTGCATTGTCCTTTTGGAACAGCAAGTTCCCTTTCCGGTCTAGGAATGGTAGAACGATGGGTTCGATGACGGTTTGGATGTACCGTGCACTATTCAGTGTCCCCTCGACGATCACCAGAGCCAATGTAGGAGATCGCTCCCCACACCATGATGCCGGGTGTTGGCCCTGTGTGCCTCGGTCGTACGCAGTCCTGATTGTGGCGCTCACCTGCACAGCGCCAAACACGCATACGACCATCTTTAGCACCAAGGCAGAAGCGACTCTCATCGCTGAAGACGACACGTCTCCATTTGTCCCTCCATTCACGCCTGTCGCGACACCACTGGAGGCGGGCTGCACGATGTTGGAGCGTGACCGGAAGACGGCCTAACGGTGTGCGGGACCGTAGCCCAGCTTCATGGAGACGGTTGCGAATGGTCCTCGCCGATACCCCAGGAGCAACAGTGTCACTAATTTGCTGGGAAGTGGCGGTGCGGTCCCCTACGGCACTGCGTAGGATCCTACGGTCTTGGCGTGCATCCGTGCGTCGCTGCGGTCTGGTCCCAGGTCGACGGGCACGTGCAGCTTCCGCCTACCACTGGCGACAACATCGATGTACTGTGGAGACCTCACGCCCCACGTGTTGAGCAATTCGGCGGTACGTCCACCCGGCCTCCCGCATGCCCACTATACGCCCTCGCTCAAAGTCCGTCAACTGCACATACCGTTCACGTCCACGCTGTCGCGGCATGCTACCAGTGTTAAAGACAGCGATGGAGCTCCGTATGCCACGGCAAACTGGCTGACACTGACGGCGGCGGTGCACAAATGCTGCGCAGCTAGCGCCATTCGACGGCCAACCCCGCGGTTCCTGGTGTGTCCGCTGTGCCGTGCGTGTGATCATTGCTTGTACAGCCCTCTCGCAGTGTGCGGAGCAGGTATGGTGGGTCTGACACACCGGTGTCAATGTGTTCTTTTTTCCATTTCCAGGAGTGTACATTAGCACTATTTGCACGACGTTTCTGATGGTGTAATCAGATTTTCAGTATCTTTATTAGTTCATAGTTTAGTACCTGATGATAACCCCCAGCAAATTAATTTCCAATATCTAAACAGTTCATCCGATTTTGTCGATCGACGTGTCTTTAGAAAGCTGTTAGTAGTACATGAGTTATTGTAGGTCAAAGTGGCCAATTGCTATCGATCGCGTCAGGCCCTAAGTACTCCACAGTTACACGAAAAAACGGTAGCAGCATGCTTATAAATATATTTATTCATGTATGTCTTTTCTTGTATCTGATGTATACTATTCATGATGAAATTCTTCAATTACTTACTGTGTTTTAGAAAGCAGAGCGACATTAGGCTACTGGGTGACTGATGTTCGATTCCTCCGATACATGTTCATTTAATTTGCTTATGTATTTAATAATGTGTGTTAGAGCGTGTTTATAGTCCAGCTGTAGGAATATTTATTTACTTTCAAGTTATTTAAATGTAAATCTTGTATTTCGAATGTGTTTCATGATGTTTGTGAGTGTGTGTAGACTTGGAGACAGGGTGGGAGCGCTCTAGCCCAGTCACAGCGATCGTTCCAAAAATGACACATGGAGGGACTGTATGGAAGCGGGGGACATCGTTTCGAGAGACGACAGGAGCGTCCTGGACAGTACGGTGCGACGGACCCACGGTCGCGGGAAAGACGTGGAGAGTGGAGCAGTTTGAACATGGTCGTGGGAGATAGAAATATTTCGTAGTTCCGATTTCCGTGGCTTCTGCAGTGAATATGTAGTATGCGTTTGGAAGTGAATATGTCGCGAACTATGTTGTTGTTCACAACCAACTGCGTGAAGTAAGAATGTATTGTTTCCCTGTTATTCAACTTATATTTTATTTAATTGCCGGACCATCGACACCAATAAGTGTTTTACAGTAATAAAGAGAATTCGTAAAGGTACGTCTGCTATCGTACTCATAATTTAAAGTCGTTAAAATAGTACCTGCAGAATTTATTTAATTGCAGTCTTTCATTTATAAATGTCTATATCACGTTCAAAATTGGCAACTGCCGAATGATAGGAACCTTCGACCACTGGATTTATGTGTATATTCATATTTTATACTGTAAACTCAGCAGTATTGGCTTGTAATGCGGCAACTACGTAGCCCACCCCCTAGACAACGAAACCAGCCAAAACCTTTTAATATTTCAACTCTTGAGTCTGTCGGTACGTAGTTGAGGGCCATCACACCATCATTTTTTTTAAAACCCGCAACATCGAGGGTAATATTTTTCCGCTTTCCCTGTATGCTGACTAAATCATCGGTACGATACCTCTTGAAACACCAAACATTACGACTGCCTCTGTTGTTCCCACAATACGAGCGCCAACAGTTTTCCCACGTACGAAGTCACTTACCTCTGACACAACGCACCAACATCTGTACAGAACACTGTTCTGACGACGACAGACACTAGAAACACGTTGACGTTACTGCACAGTTGCCGTTTTGGTAAAATACAACAGCGCCACCTGCAGGCTCGGGTAGCACCTGCGTTTGCGTTCAAGCTTGCATTTCTTGAAGTGTTTCCATATTTCTGTCTACCCCTGTAGCTTTACCGTGATTTGTCTGAACAGCTGCAGACTAATTCCGGAATGTGTCCTACGGAGATGGCATGGCCGATTTCCCCACATTCGTTTCACAAACGGAGCCTATGCTTCATCTGCAATGACCCTATTGTTGACGGCAAATTAAACACAACAGTCGCCACACTTGGTCACGTTTTTGTTATCGATAGCGATAGCAGCATCCTAAGGGCCAGCAAGTGTCACTTTTGAATACGATATCGAATGAGTGCGAATACTAACGTTGATTTGTAACATAGTTTTTACAACAGGAAACGTGCGTAGTGCTATAACAACCGACAATAATTAAAAAATGACACCGAATGTATCCTTATTTAGTTTTCCAAATAGCCTGGGAGGTAGGAAATGGTACATTACAGGAAAGTTTACTTACCATTCTCAAGTAACGTACAGGTATTTACTGCGTAACGTCGTTTTGCCTTATCGCTGAAAGACGTCGTATATCTACCCAACGAAGCAGAGTTTTGTTCGCTGTACTTTAAGCCAAGTGAGCCAATGTGGAACGTAGAGAACCTGTATGGAATGTAATACCTGCATTATTTAACGTTCCAAATAAGTGCCCACAACTGTTGTTTAAGGGAAGACCACACAGACGTGATAGCAAACCGTTAGATGAAATAAAACTGTTTCTGAACATCGAAGAAATCAATTACACATTACTGTTGCTAAATCTGAGTCGCAAACAGCAAGAATATTCAACAAGTTAGTTTCTGAAGTAATTACATTTATGAAAATATTCCTGCATTAGAAAGTTGAGTGAAGTGTAAGAATGGGCGAACCGTTATACTGCATAAAAATTTTTAATTGTCAAGGACAGTGCCTATGATAACAACTAAAATATATGCTTCTTATGCATGAAGTATGCGTTCATATTCTCTTGCTTTCAACAGAATAAACTGAAAACATACACACATTTTAGAAGATTTCGTCCCAAATGACATGCAGTTTATGTCATTACATCCGTGTGATCCGGCTGTTTTTACATGTATTTCACGATAATTCGTGTCTTGCGGTAATTTAGTAACGTTGGAAAGCCAAATTATAACAAGTGTTTCATTAATTATGGAGAAAATTAAAAAAAATTATCTTTAGAACGAATGTGACCGTTGCTTTCTCTTCGCCTGGAGCGCTAGCGTCGCTCCAGCTGCCAAACGGCAACAACTTTCGCACCGTAAGTGTCGTGACTGTATGTACTTGAGTGTAGCTAATGTTCCTTCTTTCTTTGTTTAGGAGCTATTAACAAAGCAGTTATAAGAAATGCAGTCGCCTAGAACTAATTAAATCAGTTGCCTAGAACTAATTAAACCTGGCTAGCCTGGGGACGTCGTATGCATCCGTGCCCGGGGGGGGGGGGGGGGGGGGGGGTCGGGCCTGCGGCCGTGGCGGTTGCTCTGCTCCGGACTGTGGCGCCTGGAGCCGCACGGCCACTGCGGCCGTCCGAATTACTTCGTCCGCCCCGATAGCTAATGGCGCCGGTACGGTAGCTCAGCGTGTTCGATCAGAGAGCTGGTTGGTCTCTGTAATAATAAAAAACAATGAGTAAGAGAAATCAATGATCAACTTGAACGGATGTCTCGTGACGTCCGCCCAGACCAAACGCAACGAACAAAACCGAACAAAATGAAGGAAAAAAAAGGTCAGCGTGACGGACTGTCCTCCTAAGGGGCCCGGGTTTGATTCCCGGCTGGGTCGGTGATTTTCTCCACTCAGGGACTGGGTGTTCTGTTGTCTTCATCATCATTTCATCCACATCTGGCGCGCAGGTCGCCCAATGTGGCGTCGAATGTAATAAGACCTGCACCAAGGCGGCCGGACCTGTCCCGTAAGGGGCCTCCCGGCCAATGACGCCAAACGCTCATTTCCATTTTACCTCTGCTCCACAATGCATGCAGCACAACTAGCGCCAATATTGTTTCTGAGTTTTGACTCTTCATCTCTTGAAACAAACAGATGCAATACTGTTGCATGTAAAGCATACGGGATTTGATTACAGTTTACGGCCAGATCACTTAATGTTAGCATTTTTGTTTCGACGTATGTATTAGACAGTGCACTTTGGTATAAATTGTCTGTCTATAGATAGTGACTGTACACCGCCATACAGCCGGGAGAGCGGTGTGCAGACGACTTGCCCCTCCATATCAGCATCCAGTGACGGCTATGGTCTGAGGATGACACGGCGACCGGTCGGTACCGATGGGCCTTCATGGCCTGTTCGAGTGTAGTTTAGTTTTTCATGGTTAGTCATTAAGTTTTAATTATTGCATCGAAAAATGAGGTGACGAAATTAATTTTATGTTTGTTTGCAGGTACATCTGTAGTCTTGATAAACTTCGGAATCCCCATTGCATAGCACCACCGTATACTGCTAAAAGAGCTAAAGCAAAACGCCGCAGCCCATTGTTGAAAAGAAGTATCGTGCAGTAATTCGTTTTGTGCATTTGAAGGGGAACAACAGTGCAACAAATAATGATGAGTTGACGGAAGTGTACGGCAACAGGGCACAATCATGTGGCGCAGTGGCGTAGACGCTTCCAGTGTGGTCAGACGAGTCTAACAGGATACGGATTGTAGAATATCTAAATACTCAACACCAAATATTCGTTCATGATTACGAAGATGCATAGCACAAATGGAAAAAATCGAAAGCTTCGTTCAATATGTCTTAGACAAGCATGTTCCGAGCAAGGTCTTATAGGGATGAGAAAGACCCACCGTGGTTTAATAGCCAATGTCAGAAAACTGCTGCATGTAAAAGAGAGCTTCATTACAGATTCAAGAGAACTCAAAATCTGGCTGACAAACAAAATCTGAACGTAGCGAAAATGAGCGAAAGGAGAGCAATGAGACAAGGGTTCAATGACCTAGAAAGTAAAATTTTATCAGCCGAACTGATTAAAACCCCTGCTTAATGATCTTATGTAAAAATATTTAAAACTGTCTCATACATACGTCGAAACTATGACTTCTTAAGTAATAGAGCCCAGTACGTTGTCCTCGATGGTGAGTGTTCATCGGAGGTGATGGTATCACCTGGAGTGCCCCAGGGAAGTGTGGTATCGTAGGTCCGCTGTTGTTTTCTATCTACATAAATGATCTTTAGGATAGGGTGGACAGCAATGTGCGACTGTTTGCTGATGATGCTCTGGTGTACGGGAAGGTGTCGTCGTTGAGTGACTGTAGGAGGATACAAGATGACTTGGACAGGATTTGTGATTAGTGTAAAGAATGGCAGCTAACTCTTAATATACACTCCTGGAAATTGAACTAAGAACAGCGTGAATTCATTGTCCCAGGAAGGGTAAACTTTATTGACACATTCCTGGGGTCAGATACATCACATGATCACACTGACAGAACCACAGGCACATAGACACAGGCAACAGAGCATGCACAATGTCGGCACTAGTACAGTGTATATCCACCTTTCGCAGCAATGCACGCTGCTATTCTCCCATGGAGAAGATCGTAGAGATGCTGGATGTAGTCCTGTGGAACGGCTTGCCATGCCATTTCCACCTGGCGCCTCAGTTGGACCAGCGTTCGTGCTGGACGTGCAGACCGCGTGAGACGACGCTTCATCCAGTCCCAAACATGCTCAATGGGGGACAGATCCGGAGATCTTGCTGGCCAGGGTAGTTGACTTACACCTTCTAGAGCACGTTGGGTGGCACGGGATACATGCGGACGTGTATTGTCCTGTTGGAACAGGAAGATCTTTTGCCGGTCTAGGAATGGTAGAACGATGAATTCGATGACGGTTTGGATGTACCGTGCACTATTCAGTGTCCCCTCGACGATCACCAGAGGTGTATGGCCAGTGTAAGAGATCGCTCCCCACACCATGATGCCGGGTGTTGACCCTGTGTGCCTCGGTCGTAGGCAGTCCTGATTGTGGCACTCACCTGCACGGCGCCAAACACGCATACGACCATCATTGGCACCAAGGCAGAAGCGACTCTCATCGCTGAAGACGACACGTCTCCATTCGTCCCTCCATTCACGCCTGTCGCGACACCACTGGAGGCGGGCTGCACGACGTTGGGGGGTGAGCGGAAGACGGCCTAACGGTGTGCGGGACCGTAGCCCAGCTTCATGGAGACGGTTGCGAATGGTCCTCACAAATACCCCAGGAGCAACAGTAACCCTAATTTGCTGGGAAGTGGCGGTGCGGTCCCCTACGGCACTGCGTAGGATCCTACGGTGTTGTTGTGCATCCGTGCGTCACTGCGGTCCGGTCCCAGGTCGACAGGCACGTGCAGCTTCCGCCTACCACTGGCGACAACATCGATGTACTGTGGAGACCTCGCGCCCCACGTGTTGAGCAATTCGGCGGTACGTCCACCCGGCCTCCCGCATGCCCACTATACGCCCTCGCTCAAAGTCCGTCAACTGCACATACGGTTCACGTCCACGCTGTCACGGAATGCTACCAGTGTTAAGGACTGCGATGGAGCTCCGTATGCCACGGCAAACTGGCTGACACTGACGGCGGCGGTGCACAAATGCTGCGCAGCTAGCGCCATTCGACGGCCAACACCGCGGTTCCTGGTGTGTCCGCTGTGCCGTGCGTGATATCATTGCTTGTACAGCCCTTTTGCAGTGTCCGGAGCAAGTATGGTGGGTCTGACACACCGGTATCAATGTGTTCTTTTTTCAATTTCCAGGAGTGTAGATAAATGTAAATTAATACAGATGAATAGGAAACAGAATACTGTAATGTTTTAATACTCCATTAATAGTGTAGCGCTTGACACAGTCACGTCAATTAAATATTTGGGCGTTACATTGCAGAGCGATATGAAGTGGGAGAAGCATGTAATGGCAGTTGTGGGGAAGGCGGATGGTAGAATTATGGGAAGATGTGGTTCATCTGTAAAGGACACCGCTTATAAAACACTACTACAACCTATTCTTGAGTACCGCTCGAGCGTTTGGGATCCCTGTCAGGCGGATTGAGGGAGGACATAGAAGCAATTCAGAGGCGGGCTGCTAGATTTGTTACTGGCAGGATTGATCATCACGCGAGTGTTACGGAAATGCTTCAGGAACTCGGGTGGGAGTCTCTAGAGGAAAGGAGGCGTTCTTTTCGTGAATCGCTACTGAGGAAATTTAGAGAACTATCATTTGAGGCTGACTGCAATACAATTTTACTGGCGCCAACTTACATTTCGCGGAAAGACCACAAGATAAGAGAGATTAGGGCTCGTACAGAGGCATATAGGCAGTCATTTTTCCCTCGTTCTGTTTGGGAGTGGAACAGGGAGAGAAGATGCTAGTTGTGGTACGAGGTACCCTCCACCACGCACCGTATGGTGGATTGCGGAGTATGTATGTTACTACCCAAATTTTATCGCAGAATCAAACATAACATCCATTCAGTTGGACAGTTCTTAGAATTATAGACGCAAGTTTCTGCGAGATAATGACATTTTTCCCTGAGCCCCTGACAGTTAAGGCGTTTCATTGTTTCTAAAATATTCTCCGGCCAGCATTTTTTTCGTATACATCCGATCTTCCACGATATAAAAATTATTACGCAAAATTCTCCGCATGTAACTTCTAGAAATATCCTCTTCGAGAGATAGCCTATCAGAAGGAAGGGCTCTGGATAACCGTTTGCGAAACTTTCAGCGCGGTTTCCTCTTTCATTGGTGGCCTAGACGAAATGCTAAAATCCACCGCATATCCACATTTCTTGTCGCATGTGGGGAACTGTTGAAATTATTATTCCGCTCATTTATTATTAAATTATAACCACATGCTAAATCAAAAACGGTTTCTTCATTATAAAACGTTTTCACAACAAGTTAGAATCAACAACGAACAATGAGTGAGATGTCTGCTTTAATAGGAGTGTACACTGGTGTTTGTCCAAATACTTAACTGGAAAGATATAGCACTGCATTCTGGTGTTTATGCCTATAAGTTATCGCAACTAAACAAGATTACCTTACAGCCTTCAGTGGGTTACGATGAGTAGTAACTTTTGACACACTTTGCACCTCTGAAGTGTGATTGATTTCCACTGTTATACGACCAACATATACCGCTGTATTTCTCATGGAAGATATTTGGCACAGCTGTTTCGGATATGATTACGAAATGAGAATGAGTAAGGTCTTCTAATAATTGTGCTCTTTTCAAATAATCTGTTGTGGAAGTGATTTACTCGACATTTTACTAAATGCGTTCAGTAACACAGTTGTCAATAAATACTGTCATTGCTGAATTATAATAACGCCTTTACAAACGCCAGTCCACAGGCTACGTTGCTGCTAAAATTGCAGTTGTACTAGGTGGTTTGCATAGCATAGATGTAAAACCCGTTTCACACTGGAACACAGGAGACGGTCTCCAGTGTCGGTCACCGTTAATTGTGGTGAACACTCCTGGATCACCAGTCTCCGACACCGCAGGTATTGCAAAGTAATTAGTTAGTGAAATGAACTCAAGCGAGGAGGAACTTTTGTTCGTACTTCTGAGGAGGAGGAGGAGGAGGAGGAGGAGGAGAATGATGACAAAACGTTTATTACACGTACATCCACTACTACATGATCTGACGGGGAAAGGATTGTTTTATACACTTTATGTTGTTTGAGGATTCGTTAACTATTCAGGGATTGCAGGACATGTCACCTCGTTTAGTCAGTGGAGGAAATATTGCGAACAGTATCACATATAACTTTGCAAACTACTTCGTTAGCCTTGAAGGTGAAGTTGCCTGGCAGCAGCAACAAATGTAATTGCTAGAAATGTTACGTCAACGTTAATGTGGTTTGGCCTCATTGATTACCTGGCATTGTATTTGCTATGTGCATTGTGCAATTGTTACTATGTTAACTGTAAGGAGTCACATTATAGTATTCAATGAACTGATTGGATCTTACAATTAAAATTATAGTGTGTCAGGAACTTGTACCTCAATCATATTATAATAAATGAATAAAATTCATTACTGTAATAACCATATATGTGTAAATAATTGTAATTAAGAATAATATTTTAACTCCATTTTTTGGAACATATGGCGGAACGTCTTAAGAATCAGAAGAAAAGGGGGCGAGGGATGCAAATGTGCTTGAAGGTTACTCCCCTCCTAGCCACCAATTTGTTGCTATAGTCATCGCTTTCGGCGTCCCAAATAGCGGGACGACTTTCTCCTTCACTTATAAAATCTTCCGTGTTAATGAAATCTAAACTCATGACTACAATGTGTACAGTATCATATATAATAAATGTTTCGCGGCACTGTCTCAAAAATGACTGCCTGTCTGTTGGCAAATCTGCAGAGCCGTGTCTGTGCTCTGTGTCCCAGTGCGAGCACTCCAATTGCAACTAATGCATGTCCTTTGGTGACTGATGTGAACAAAGCGACGGTGTCCGTCACATGTGACGAGAATGAGTCACTGCTGGGTCACAGTGGCTCGGTGAGGCAGTGAATGCTCCAGTTTAGACGAATGTATCTCGCTCTGTGACTTTCGATGGTGACCGTCACCAGTGTCCCAGTGTGAAACAGGCCTAAATGAAGTGTAGAAATATAAGCAGCGCCCAAAAAGTTGCCGTTCGAAGGCTGTACATTCCAGAATCGGTGTACCTATCAGGCGAAATCGCCGTAGGGTGTGAGGCAATTATCCCATCTACTAAGCTCTTTGCAGGTTTCAGGTACCTGTTTCATAAAACACCATGTCCCACTGCATGAAGAAGTCCGTAGCTGCCTGCTGCACATCAATAGACATCGTCGACCATTCAAGGCCTTCTCTAAGGGACTAAAGGCGTGATAATCCAATGGGGAGAACTGAATGACACCTCCTATAACTGGGAATACTGCTTCTGTAGATAATACATAGCTGAAGTGCGCTACTACATTATGAGTGTCATACGGTGGACACGTGTTGAAATTATTATTCCGCTCATTTATTATTAAATTATAACCACCATTTTACCATTTTTTAAATGAAAATGGTTTGTTCATTAGGAAACATCTTTACAACAGGTTAGGAGGGTCCTCGAGTGCCTTCCACTTGAGTTGGCGTAACCTCTGCGTTACGACATTTGTGATGCAGGGCCATGCGTTATCATGGAGCAGCTGCAAGGAACCGGGCGCACCACTGTACAACAGTGGCCTTTCACAAACATGCTGCCTTATACACAATCTTCATTCTCCAACGGTGTTTGTTCTTCGCTAGCCAATAAAAGAATGACAGCATGTGAGTCCTGTTTAGACGCTGTTGGTAATAACGTCGCCATAGCTCACGTGTCCGCACATACTGCACACACGTAGAAAAGATACGAAAGCTAGACTAATCTCTTGCCTACAAGTCTGTGCTTGTAAACCAGCATCGGAGGCGCGCTACATTGCATATACGCTGCACCAACGCCCTTAATGGAAAGTTTTTAATTGTCAACTATAGTATAATACGGTTATGGCTATCCTTCGTGGTACTGAAATATTCATTATAGGATTGATATGTGTCGTTGCTCAGATGAAAAAGACAGAAGGATCACCGGCACTGAATTGTAACGCCATAATCTGTGCACTGAATCACCTACTGTTTATTTAATGCTCGTGGTTGCGAATCGTAATAACATGTCGACGAATTTTGTAAGAGATCTGAAGCGAAAATTTTCCTCTGCTTGCAGTTGAATGCGTCCCTCCAGGAGCATAACCGGACCAGCTCAGACGGAATGGGCGCACGTCACTCGGCAGTATGGTTTAGACCCGAGCTCCGCCTCCAGCGGGGCGCCGGTGCCGTGTCCAGCCCAGGCTGGAGTAGGCGGCGACTCTCCAGCGACTAATTGCAGCCCGGCTGAAACGCAACGCAAACAAGCGGCGCCCTGCTCGTAGCCGAAACAAGCTCCAATCGCAGGGCCGGCGTCCGGCCGGACCGCTCAGGCAGATCTCCGCTGCCCACTGTTTGAGCCGATCCGCCAACCCTGGACCACTCGCTCGGCCCTTTGCACGCTCTAGTTAAGCAACTAAATACTGCGTTCCTGCCAATAATGTACGCATAAAGTGATTGCTCCTGTGATATGAGTCGCTACAGGAAATATATTATTATTTACAGAAACAGCCACCTACATGAACAAGCGAACTATTTGCAACAATTTGTGTAAATACAAATACAAATATTTGTTTGTTCAAATCTTATAGCTCCAAAAGTACTTCACAGTTTGCTTTGAAATTTTGACGCAATGTTGTATTTAAATACTCACGTCTTCTCATATATAACTACTGGAGAGTGATATGATACATAAATTCAGGACGTGAACGTTGTAAGCTGCCAAAATTATGCAGACGGTACACCTCGGTGTGCTTTACAAGAAAATCTAATGAAATGTCATTGTATCACGTTAATTTTTGTGTTTCTGAAAGGGCCGGCCGCGGTGGCCGAACCTTTCTAGGCGCTTCATTCCGGAACAGCGCTGCTGCCACGGTCGCAGGTTCGAGTCCTGCCTCGGGCATGGATGCGTGTGATGTCCTTAGATTAGTTAGATTTATGTAGTTCTAAGTTCTAGGAGACTGATGACATCACATGTTAAATCCCATAGTGCTCAGAGCCATTTGAACCATTTTTTTGTTTATGAGAGACGGATGTTTGTAGGTTTGATAGTAGACGCATTTCTGTTTACATTGCAAGCTGACGGCTCACTAATGTACTTGTGTGTTGCTGACATCGACGAGGCAGCCAGAGAAAGGTAACGTACGAACCATAGCTATGTAAACATTATACGTGTACAACGACGCGGCACGGGGGCTACGTACTACCACAATGTAAACCGTCACTGAGTTCTCAAGGACAAAAAAAAAAAAAAAAAAAAAAAAAAAAAAAAAAAAAAAAAATTGAAAATTAGTGGTAACATCCTAAGGGACCAAATTGCTGAGCTCATCGGACCCTAAGTTTACACACTACTTAATCTAACTTTGACTTACGCTAAGGAAAACACACACACATACACATGTCCGAGGGAGGACTCGAACCTCCGACGAGGGGTGTTGTCAAGAACGTGTAATACTTTTTACGTAAGCGAATTAAGTACAACCATTCGTCTTCTCTTTTACAACATTAACAAAACGAAGGTCGTGGTAGTACAGAAAACCTAAAATCAAATAAAATGTTTTTACTTTAGTACAAAATCAACCAGTTACATGTGATTTGTTGTAGTTTAATTGCAATCAACTGTAACCTTACTTTACAATAATATCATAAGGAAAATTCAGATTATTTTACTTTCCACAAGAGTACCATAACGAAAATGAAAGCTATACTACTTTGTATCCTGTTACACCAATACTAAATGAATTGTTCAAAATGAGGACCATTCGATTCGACACTTGCTTCCTTACGGTGAACCCAGTTTTGTAGCACTCGTTCACATACACGCACGTTTGCCTTTATGGTATTATCAGCATAGAAAATCACCTGCGTTAGTTCGTCCACATTATTTAGTGCCGGTCGCGGTGGTCTAGCGGTTCTAGGCGCTCAGTCCGGTCGCAGGTTCGAATCCTGCCTCGGGCATGGATGTTTGTGATGTCCTTAGGTTAGTTAGGTTTAAGTAGTTCTAAGCTCTAGGGGACTGATGACCACTGATGTTAAGTGCCATAGTGCTTAGAGCCATTTGAACCATTATTTTCTGGGCGTATATAAGTTCCCTCATATGGCCCAAAAAGTGAAAATCCAGTGGATTAAGTCAGGACTGCGTGCTGCGCATCGACGTGTACCAGAAGGTACTACCCATCGTCGTGGAAATCATCTATTCAGAAATCTTCGTATTCTGTGACCAGTGTGTCGTGGAGCACCGCGTGGAGGAAGCACATGCTATGACGTACGCCCAACGAAATATTTTGTAATACAGTTGGTAGCAATGTTTCCATTATAAAGGTTTGGTAATTGTTACCAGTCGATCGTGCAGCTAAAATGTGGGGCCCAGTACTGTAATCATCTACTATGCCAGTCCACACATTTACGGAAAAGCGGCACTGAAAATCTGTTGCTACTACTTGTCGCCGATTGTGCGAACTCTACGTGTACATGTTATGGAAATTGGTTATTCCGTCGCGAGTGAAACACGATTTTGTGACGAGTATTTTGTTTACAGAATCATGCTGCGTACTTTGTAAGAAAAACCACTCTGAGAATTCTCGTCTTCCTCTTCAAACTCTTGAACACATTGAATGTGGTAAGGCCGCAAACGCTCCTCTTTCAAAGTGCGATGAACGACAGTGTGATATACAACCATTTGGCGGGCGATGCCTCTAGTACTCTCAGTAGGATCTTCATGGATGCGGTCCAGAATTTGTTCCTCAACTTCCAACGTACGTTCTTCGTGTTGTGCGCCTCTGGCTTCCACGCGGGGTAGTGAGAAACAAGTAACTCTCAATCTATGCAAATTAAATACATACTCTTAAGCTGTACTCTGTCGTGATTTACTTAATAATAAAATGACGGCATTTCAGAATAGACCCAACGTTTCACATACAGAAGTAAAGGTAAATATAACAACTGTACATTGTTACGAATGAATCCCAAAATAATCGAGTAAAAGCAAAGAATTACGTTGATACAAACCTTTGCTGAACAGCGACAAATGTCGATTGTGCGGGAAGTCTTCGTTGTGGGAAGCGTTCTCGATACATTAGCACAGCTGCCCTCGCAAACACCTTTTGCCTCGCCATAAATTAAATGAATATCGCAAAGTTAAGTGGAACTAAAACTCCCTTCCATCCTAACGTTTAACGGAGTTGCAGTAATGTCTCCAGAGGTAATTCGACGACTACAGACGATCGGCGTATTACAGTGACTCAATCACGCAGGCACATGTGGCCTACGTGTTTGCGACTCATGCTCGCGATGTCAATAAGCGCAGCTGTAATGTCTACATTTCCAAAAAAATTGTCTCGAGATGAGTTTTTTTTTGGGACAACAGCAGGAAGTGGACAAACACATTACTACGCTATTTAATCCAATTATTGTGTTCTACTAACGGTATTGTATTGGGAACATATACCATTTACACAATGTATATAAATTAAACTGGTGGAAAAGAAATCGCAACACCAAGAACGAGCTTTGCGACATAAACGAAATTTGGTAGGCGTGTTTCTACATCTGAAAGATGATGTCGCGTAAAAATAGCGCTAGTAATGCCACTATGATAATGTGTATCAGGTTTGCTTTAAATACACGTTGTGGCGGCTGTCCGCATTTGAGATTGTAACTGGTGAGTTAACGTTAGTCACGAATGCCTTTAAGGAACTAGGTCCTTTAATAAGGCTACGAGAAGCTGAATGTTCCTTCTGCGATATTGCAGGAAGACTTGACTGGAATGTAGTCATTGTACATACAGCTCGAAGCTGTGGTCACTACAAGAACTGTCGCAACAAGACCGGGCTCCGAAAGGCCACGTGGCACTGTCGAGAGGTAAGACCATCGTACTAGGCGTATGGCTCTGGTGCATCGTACTTCATCTGCAGCATCAATCTGAGCAACAGTTGGCACCACACTGACACAACGACCTATTACAAGTCGATTACTCCGAGCCAGATGCCCTGAAAAGTGTATTCCGCCAATTTGCTTTTTCAGAGGTGTCAATCGAGAGCTAATTGGAGGGCACGGTCGAGGTCTGTTGTGTTTTCTGATGAAAGCTGGTTCTGCCTCAGTGCCAGTGTAGCCCCTGTGTTGGTTCGAAGGCGGCCAGTTGCGAGCGTGCACGCAGCCTGCTGCGTGATAGACACACTGAACCTACACACGGAGGTACGGTTTGGTGTGCGATTTCGCATAACAACAGGAGCTCAGTCATGGTTATCCCACGTACCATGACTGCAAATTAGTATGTCAATCTGGTAATTCGACTTGTTGTGCTGCCATTCATCAACACCATTCCCAGGGTGTTTTCCAACAGGATAACGCTTGCCCACGTACCGCTGTTGTAACCAGGCATGTTCTACAGAGTGCTAACATGTTGCCTTGATGTGACCGATCACCGTATCTCTCTCCAGTCGAACACAAATAAGTGAACATCGGACGACAACAACAGCTTCATCCACAAACACCATCAAACACCCATGTATTGACAGGTCGAGCACAAAAGGAATGGAACTGCATCCCGCAAACTGACAAACGGCAGTTGAGAGCCCAACACGTGAACGTTTGCATGCTCGCATTCAACGTATTTTGTGTTTTACCGATTATTAATGTACCAGCATTTCACATTTGCGACGATTTATCTCTTTCATTAACCTGTGATCTTACAATGTTTGTCACTTAAATATATTACCTACACAAATGTATTCCCGAAATATCATTGCTCTGCATTAATTATTTTCTGGTGTACCAATTTATTTCGGTCGGTGTATAAAATATATAATAGCAACACGCGTTGTTATCAAAAATCTTGAAAATTTTTGACCAATTTACTTCAGATTTAAAATAATTATATATACGTGTGTGTGTGTGTGTGTGTGTGTGTGTGTGTGGTGTGTGTACAATTCATAAATTGTATACACAACAAAGTGCTGTTTTTTTTCTCTCTCAGACGGAAATTCTATTTCTGGCATATCGGCCTATGATTAGGACACTACTACTGAATCTGAATTTACAACTACAAGGGGCAATGCACAAGGTCTGTGATAGGAGGAGTGGGAGAAAATGGAGACCGTGGAAACGAGGAGGTGAAAAGAGAGAGGGACTGGAAATTGAGAAATAGAGGGAAAAGGAGATGACGGAGAGAGGGGGGAGGAAGTGATGTACAGAGAGAAAGGGAAAGAGAGGATATTGGGATATTTACAGACACAGTTGAATAGAAGGATATTATGACATATAACCAATTCCCGTATATATTAGAAACCTGAGATTTCTCTTTTCTTTCTTTTCCATTTAAGAAGACCGAGCTGTACAAGTAAATTTAGTAACAAAATGGAAAAAAGGTTAAACTCGTGAAGTAATTAGTCACTATTACAGCCAACAATAGTTCTTAAAGTTGTTGGTATGTATACTCGTATATAATGACGGTTACAGTATGTCGACAAACTCAGGAGTGGGCAGGCGACTTCCCAGTCTACCTAACCATCTACGCCACAAGGTGCCTCTATAGGCTGTTTCTCATAGCCGTACCTTTTCTTGCCGGCGCGCCCCTCAAATCAGTGTCATCGCAGGCCGGCAGCGTTCGCATTTGGACTGAGTTAACACAATACTATAGAAGTCTGTTTCCTGACTCCTACAGTCGTCAGGAGAGAGCTGGGAGGTATGCGATGGTGAGGACCTAGCTACGTTCTAGAGCACGGGTCTCTTAACATTTTAGCCTAAGAGCCACATTGGCTGTTCCAATAAATCCCAAGGGCCAAGGTCTAGATATAGTCTTACGTTTTCTTGTGACCTAATACCCTAGTACTGCTCAGACCTTATCGGTACAATTCAGAACTTATCGCTACGCCACTGCTGCCAGTTCTTACGAGCTGACAGTACAGTAGTCACTACGCAGTGAACTGCTTATTGTCTGAAGGTAGCTGCGGCCTTAATTTAGTTTTTATACACATTGCTAAAAATAAATACCACTTGTGTAGGTCATTGTAACGCACTTCCGTGTGACCTTGTCGCTTTCATGCCCGATTAACGTGACAGAAAGTAGTCAGAACGTAGCACGAGCTACACATGGTATCAGCACTGCGGGGAATTTCACCACCGCAACATTCCTCGCCTTTTGGCGGCAATAGTGGCTTCCTATTCGTTATCTGTAATCACCGTCGGTGTGGCTCAAGTAAAGTTGGACAATCAACAGCTCATCATAATGATATACTGTAACGTTAAATTACTCACAAGTTTCATTTCAGGTCTAGACGGTGATGGCACAGGGAGCGCGGGTTGACTTCACAACGCAATTTCTGTTGGCACATACGGGCAACTGTCCAGGTCAGTGACAGCCGATGAACGAGCTGCGCTTTACGTATTGTTGCCCGACAATGCTAAATGTATAGTCGTGACATCTTCCTGAGTGTAGAGATGTTACGTGCAGTAGTAGGCGACATTTTGTGGGTAACGGCAACATGTGCTATCTGAAAACCAAAATACAATGGGACTAGTGTGTTTTGTGGCAACAGTTCCTTAGCGACGATAGTGTATAGTGTCCGCTTTTGAAATAATCAAGCCGATATATTTGAAGTACATAATAAAAGGACTCTGAATACACGACAAATTAATTATGAAAATGTATTACATTAGCTTCAAAGAAGGACTATATCAATTGCAATGCAATAAAAAGAGATTTGCTATATTAGATGAGATCGTTGTGCATAGCGTTCTCGAAACTAACATTATTATCTTTGTCATTATATATAAGAGAAAAAACATATTTAAAATTACTTCGAGTCAGATCATCTCTTCTGCTGCATGTAAGGTACGCTTGCTATTGTAAAGCGGCAATTGTTCTCGTACGCAGCGCATAATTCAAGTGTGTATTATGTGCCTAGTGGAAATTTATTTACAAAAAGTGAGTGCATTTTGTTACTTAAAGAATCCATGCAAACAATTCTTCTTGAATTAATAATTGCAAGAAGTTATTTAGCATGTCTTCATTCTCTGCGAAGAAAGCTGCGGTGATCTTTGACTGGCAACAATTGGCCGCCACTACTCAGCGTATTTAAATTTTTTTTTTGTGTAACGTGTCACCACAGCCGGAGCAGAAAGAATCATTTCAAGTTATTCAATTAACTAATGTGCAAGTTTCACTAATTTTATTTCGTCAAAAAATGCATACTTTCAAAGATTCGATTTATTCTAGGCCAGTGAACTTAGCCTGCATTACATTTCTCCGAAAGCATTTCAAATAATTTGTAACAGATTTCATTTCATGTATAAATTTGACGAACGAGAGTACCAGCGAAGAAATTTTTAGACCCTTAGAGGACGGAGATAGAAATAAGAAAAGAAAAGTACCAAGTTAAGGACAACTAAGCACCACGTCTTGCTACAAAGACCCCTATCATCTGAGTAGAGTATGGAAGATGATACATGGTACATAGTGCAGTAGATAATTGTAAAAACAACCGTAAGCAAAGGATGTCTTTGTGATGTTAAAAGTAGTAACCATTCTTATTGAAGAAATTAGTTTGCATTTGTAGCCTAGAGTAAGTTTTGTAATGACTAAAGTGACTTTATTGACATTATGGGTGATGTTGGACGAGTTTTGGAGTTATAACCAGATAATAATACCAATATTCCGAATAATGTTCAGCTGTTGAGTGAAATGATAGGAGTACGGAGATGTTAGATGTCGACAGTGATCTAAGAGGTGAGAACGTAGATACTGTAGTTTCCCCTGAAATGAGAGAAAGTAGTCAGTACACTGAAGCATTAGAACCAGTAGCTGCTACTAGTGGGGCTAGTGTCAATGTTCAAAGGAGTGGAGTAACAACGACACCAGAATGTTCTACGATACCAGATCAATTTGCGGAATTTCGCCGGAAATTAGAAAAAAGAGATAGATTAAGGAAAAAAGAAAGAGAAGAAAGAGCTAGATTAGTAGAAGCAGAAAGGGAATAAAGGAGAGATTAAGAGATGAAGAAGCTAGAGAGAGAGATAATGTTTTAATGGAAAAAATAAATATTCCGTTTGAGAAGGTACAGTTGGAAATAAAAGAAATAAAGAAAGCCTATACCGAAGTGCCGAACATAGCAACATAGCAAAAGATGTGCAAACGCTGCAAGCAGCATACACAGTTATGAAAGACGAAGTAGCGCAACTCACCAACCGTATGAGAAATCTAGAAATCGTGCAGAAAGAAACCATAGAACAGCATTTAACCGAATAAGTACAGAAAGTAGAAAAGGAATTCCAAGATTGACTAATCTCGAAACAATAGAAAACAGCATTTAACCGAACAAGTACAGAAAGTAGAAAAGGAATTCCTAGATTGACTAATCTCGGAACAAATAGAGAGTAAAGTACAGTGTGCGATGCAACAAGTAACTAGCGGAGCAGCTGTATGTAAACAAACCACAGGCGAAACGCGACAACACACAGTTGAAAAACTCAAAGCGAGGTATAAATTGCCAATACCGACGTTGCAACAGTGTGTCATACATCAGATTTACAAAATCGAGCGTGTGTATTCGCAAACGCTCGAACACAACGGTGAAATGACAGGCATACACATGAAAATGGAAATCGCTTGTACGGTTCATATCAACAAGCAAGTAATTCAGAAAAGCAAATATGCATGTACACGAGAGTATGCCTATTCCTAATTAGGTGGGGTCCGCTTCTCCTTCCGCAAGTAGCAGCATTGACGAAAGCTTAATCAAACACAGACAATTTCAAGTGTTCAATGCGGAAAAGAAAACAGTACACCCTGTGATCTTTATAAAAGGATTTAGAAATGGATTACCCAGTGCATGGAATGACCGTCAAAAGATCCAGTTTGTTATAGGACACATCCAAGGTGACGCTGCCTTATGGACAAACGAAATAATAGACAATTGTCATAATGTAGCACAGTCCGAAAGATCATTTTTGGAAAGGTACTGGTGTAAAGCGATTCAAGAATGCCTCTGAACTGGAGTTTATAGCCCACAGATATAAAACCAAAAGCAAGGCAGGCCTCGAAAATATTTTGAGAAATACATTAATAAAACCAGATATTGGGATGAGCCCATATCAACACGTGATGTAATCAGGATATTAAAATTATGATTGCCATGTCATATTCGTGACAAGCTGATCAATGTGCCCGAAGATGACTTGGAAAGATATTCATCTGTATTAGACGAAATCGATCTATCACCAGAAGAAAGCAGGACGAAGAGGGACCGAGAAAACGGGAACTTCTCGCCACGCAAATATGGGAATCAAAATAATAATACTAATAATCCCAACTTTGGGAACAACAGCAACGGCAAAGAAAACCTACATGCACATCAGAATAGCAAAAACGGAAAGGATCAAACACCTTACAATAAAAAACGTAGATGGGAAGAAAGATACCATCCCATATACAACAACAGCAACCAGAATAATAAACGCAGGTCGGACTAAGATTAATGGCCTAACCAAAGTAATAACGCAATAACCATAACTATCCGGTGCAGTGGATGCACGCTCCAATGCCACAACCACCGCCCGTCAACAGTAATACCTATCAATGTGACAACCGCAGTTCCATACAGAATGCAAGTGCCATACCGCAACCATGGACAGACAATAACAGTAGTATAAGAATCGTTGAGATGACAGGTGAAGGCAGCAACAGAAATATATGCAGGTGCTACTACAAATGTCATGAGCTTTTTAAAACCCCAAGTCAAACCCGCAAGTTGCCTACATACCCAGTACATAACTGTCGTGTTACTGGAGCCATTAGTGCACAGGCACCAGACAATCAATACCAGATGTGGGTAGAGTTATGACTTGGAAAGGAAAACATAAAATGTGCTTCTAAAGTGATTAAAGGATTGCGAGTGGCCTGCATCCTGGGGTGCGACTTTCTTAGCGCGGCAAAGGCAGAAATTGACCTCTCAAGCGGAAAGATTTGCCTACTGAATGAAATCAGACAGATTGTGCTGGATGTGGTGCGAACAGAAAGTATCCCTGGTAAAGATTGCGAAAGTATACAAGTTAAAAAGCGGAGGACGAAACACCTGGAATCATCAAAGGGTACGAATACAATATAGATGTGTTTTACCACGAAATATACTGCCAAGCTTCATACTCTGTTCCGTAGACTAACGAAAGGATAAAAGGGTTATACCCTCACAAAGACCTAAAGAGATTTATTGAACCTGGAAACATAGCATAAGTAATTTATTGTATTTTACGTCTAGTATGTAAGTTATTCCAAATTTACCAGAAACCTACGGTTAGAAATATATGCGTTCTCAAAATTCTGTTTTAGATCTCAGCAAATGTTGTTTAAAAAAGTAAATGCTGAACAAGAAGCACCAACTCGTGCTAATTTGTGCGTGGCTCATTCAACAACAAAACGTGGAAAACCATTTAGTGATGGCGAAGTAGTAAAGGTCTACATGATTGCAGCAGTTGGAAAAACGTGTGCAGTGAAAGTTAATTCGTTTAAAAACATTAGTTTGTCAGCATACACTGCGGCTCTAACTATAAATGTTAGTTCTGAAAACATATGAACTCAGCTGCATGAGAGAACTCGACACTCAGAGTGGTTCCCTTTGGTTGTGGATGAGTCAACAGTTGTTTCAGAAACAACATAGGGATTATTTGTTATTCGCGGAGTAAACAAAAATTGTGAAGTATATGAAGATGTTGAGGTTGGTAACCCACAGAAGAAGAAATTTATAAAGGAGTAGAAAATGTCATTCAGAAAAACATATTCAGCGGAAAAACTTAAGCTGTATCACAACTGGCGGTGGCAAAACCGTGTGGAAAAAAATAAAAGTGCGTTGCTCTCGTGTCAAAGGCGACAGAAAATGATGGTGGATAAAAACCATTAATCGTACATTGCATCATTATTCAACAGTCTTTGTGAGGAAAACGGTTGGATGTGTCAGAAGTTTTGAAGCCATTCATGTCCCCTGTTTGTTACATAAGACCATATGCAATCAGTCATTGACAATTCTTCGATTTTATAGAAGAGATTGAAGAAAGTGGCATACCATGTCACGCAGAAGTAGTCTGGCTCAGCTGTGAAAAAGCTCTGACGCGGTTTTTAGCTCAAATAAATAAATAAATAAATAAATAAAAATAAAAAAATTTAAAGCATCGAAATTTTCTTGAATGAAGGGAATCGTCCTCTGGTTGAATTAAAAAATAATGAGTTGTTTTGGAAATTGTCATTTTACACAGATTTAAATAAACATATGAACGACGTTAATCTAAAAACACAAGCAGAAAACCAGCTTCTGCCTGATTCATACACTCATATTGAATCCTTCCGACAAAAATTTTTGTTTCAGTCTCAGTCGAACAAAAATTGTTTCACGCAATTTAATACATGCCAAAAATTCAGTCAGCAAACAGAGACTCTATTTCTAGTAAATTTCTGAAATGAAACTTTGAGTGCCTTAAAAATAAATTTTGAGCCTTGTCTTTCAGATTTTGATGCAAGTGCCATAGATATCAAGATTCTTAAAGATTCTTTTAAGACCCGCATACAAACGTCTTCCCCAGAGCTTGAAATGGAAATGGCTATTTGCGATGTTGTGATTTTAATAAAGATAGATATTTAAATTCGTCATTGCTGGAAATTTATAAGAGTCTTCCGCTCACCTAATTTAATGATCTGCGTAAGTTTGTTCATGTTTCTTCCGCTTTTGGCACTATTCTACTTATCTGTGTGAAAAAAAAACATTCTGTAAAACAAAGTACAGAAGATACATTTCCAGATCTAAACTAACTGATGAGCATTTGAAATCACTTATGATAACTTCGACTAGTAAACTTTATCCACAACTGCAAAACAATTGTAAGTGGGAAGTTACAAAGTGGGAAGCTACAACTACATAAATTTCATTAATCAGAATTTCAGTACTTAATTTCATTATGTTAACTGCATATGTATGTCACTTAGGTATAGTAAATTTTGAGAAAATTTCATATAATTAATTATAGTTAAAATGTTCACATGGTTTGTATGTGTCAGTTAATGAGTATCTTAACTGGTCATGAAATAATAACAATTGTCTTTTATTTGTGATTTATTTCTAAAATTAAGACTGTACAGTGTCACTTCGCTTAGTGAACATGATTCGTTCCTGAATCTTATCTTAGTTAGTCAGACATATTTATAGTACAGTGCTGTAATTGTTTATTTATAGTACAGTAGATCCTGTCTCAGTAGAAAGTTATTTAATGATGTTTGTTTATGCCTTTCCTTCAAAATTTTATGGGAAAGAGGCATAGTGGTATCGTTAATTCAATTCGCAGCAAACATAGCTACTGCCTTATGGGCATCGTTAATGAAATTGTGTTAGCTAACGAAGACAAATCAGAAGTGGAATTCAAAATCAGATACTGGAAGGAAACCGGCTATCATCCCCCATCAAAGAAAAGATCGTGCAACATCGTTTCAGGGAAGTTAAAACATGTCCGCGCATGTCCGATCAGTGACGTGGGTGACAACAATCGCGGTTGCGATAAGTACAGCTGACTGAATAAAGCATTCTCCGAGCTTCTGTTGTACAAAGCAGTAATTCACACTTCACTTAGTGTTCATTTATAGTGACTAAAGGGAACGATCCAGGCCAGAAAGTTCCTTTTAAAATAGTTATTAAAGATGAAACAAAATAACACTAAACAGGGCCTTTATGTGAAACATTGTTAGTTAAGCGAGGCGATTTTGTACCTTCCTTCTACTCATTGTACGTATCACACGTAATGGGAAGCATTCGATAAGCAAGCTTCGACTGCAATACAAAAAAAAAAAAAAAAAAAAAAAAATTGGGGCAGGCCAGATACCACACATGTCTGACCCAGTACTTCGGACCAGACTGATGTTGTTCACGACCCAGTGTTGGCCCGCAAACCATAGTTTGGAGACACCTGTTCTACAGCGTCAAGCAAACATCATTGACAATGGCACTTTCATTAAGTAATAATACTGCATTGTCTTCAAAAGCACCATGCCACAGCCAGACCAGCTGAGCAGTGGACGACGGCTGTTATGTGCTCAGTTTGCCGTTCCGCCAGTTCAGCAAAGCATTGGGAGGCAGCTGTTACATCACGGGGCAGCCGTTAACCAGTGAACGCTGGCGGTCTTCTGCTCTGTTTATCAATCCCAAACTGCTCTCCTTGACGTTGAAGATTTGCACTCAGGAGTCATGCCCCAGTTCCACCTGAAGTCCTCGCTGGCTCACAGGAGTCAGCATCAGTCCTCGTTTAGGAGACAGTGACTGGAAGCGTCAATGTCTGCCTCAAGAGTGGGTAACAACACTGACCGTCCCTCTCAAAGGTGGATGATGGTCAGTATGTGATAATGTAGGTCAAACCTCGAGCAGACCTGCAGGGTGATCGTGGCCTGCATATCGCAACAACGTAGCATCAGAAGTTGTCTGTGCAGCTGGCGGCAGCAGCGTCCTTCCAGCGAGACTCATGGCTCCATAAATGACTGAAGAATGCTAGGTGTGCCAAGGGTCGAACTCCATAGCCTCCACACTCTCACTGGATTACTGAACTGACACAAGGACTGAGGCCATTCACTGGGCATTCAGCAATTTGCTCAAACTATTCCGATATTTGAGAAGGATGGCGTATTTTTGCTGTCGCTCCAGCGCGCTCTGTGGCGGTGGTGATGGCTGTGACATCATGTGTCCGGATTTTCCTTCACTGTCAACTGTCCTAGTGACTTCAGACTTTGGCACATTAACCATTCAGAAGCTCTCTTTTGCTGGTTCGGCACATGAATATTTATTGTCGTGTTGTACCTAAGCCTCCTTGCGAGAGTCCGTTTTATCACTAGTATGACGATATCTTTCGGCTACGATGATACCATTGAGCTTCACTTGCAGCCTAGGGCGCTCGTTCTTTCCCCTGTGTTGCAATAGCATCCGTGTCTGCATTAACTCCATCAGCATTTATCCGTGGCTGACCCCCTATTGTTCATTAACACAGGCGGATCGGCTTTTCGGAGCTGCTAAGGTAGTACTTGAACTAATTTTTAGTGTCCACCAGGGACACTAGACTAGGACGTAATATGGACTACGGAGACTTCCTTCTGAAACACCACATTATGAATAAATTACGTTGATGTAGTGAAGAAAGTCTTAGTCAAGATTCAAATATCTTCTACAAATATAGAACAGAATGTTCTTTCATTTGAATGCATGTTCGTCTACTATCTCCTCCTAAACCGATGAATATATTCACAGAATTTTCAACACAATGTAGTGCAATTATCCAGTAGAATTTAAGGCTTATTCCTTCGTTGTAACTGGGCGATGTGGCGATGTGGTCATCATATTGGATTCGCAATCGGGAGGAGGCTGTTCAAACCAGCTCCAGGCAAATGGCGAGATTGTTCCTTTCAAAGGACACGGCTGATATCCTTCCCCATAGTTTGTGAAATCCGAGCTTGTTTCCCTCTGTAATGATGTCTACAGGACGTTAAACTATTATCTTCTGTCGTTGTGTTTCCTCTAAGACGTTATCTTTGAGGGGATGCGTTGAAATGCATCCAGTCTTACTATACGAGGGGTGTTCTGAAAGCTACGGTGAAATGGTGCTTTCTCATATGAACTTTGTCATTGTGCTGATTAGCGTGCCTAAAAAGTGTCTGTACAATGTTAGGCATATACGATATTTACTCTGTTGCCCGCTGTCGAGAAGGTTACACATGCTTTGGTAGTATTGCCGATTGTTTATTCTGTATGAAAATGGGTCAAAAAATTTATATTACTTTTACTTTAAGAAGGGAATAAATATTAAATATTGGTCTTGACGAGACCGTTATGAGAAGAACAAGAGTTTATGAGTGGTATACGCCGCAGCCCTTTGATTCATAGAAATGGTGGGAAAAGTGTCAGAACTGATTATGCTCAATAGCAAAGTCACATTCAGAGAAGTTGCTGATAATGTTGGTAGATAAATTGGCTCAAACAATGAAATTTTATCAAATGTTTTGGATGGTTCTGGTAGATTTGTTACGACATTTTTCAATTTCGAACAAAAACAGAGGCGAATGTAAGTTGCTAAGAACTCGATAAGTGAAGTCAACAACGACGCAGAGCCACTCAGACGGGTGATAGCAGGTGATGAAAAATGATTTCATGGATATGATATTGAAACTAGAGCTCAGTCGTCACAGTGTAAGCATTATGGCTCACGAAGGCTATTAAATGTTGAAAAGTGCTGCAAATGTTATGGTTTTGCTCTGTGTTCTTCGTTTTTAACAGTGCAGTGCTTTCCAAAAGGTGAAACGATCCAGCCAACTTTCCTTAATGCAAAACAACCTTTTGTATTGCTTCCCTAATTCCTTACTTGTATAAATTACTTTCATCGCCAGTGAATTGCGTCAGTTCTCTCTACCAGAATCTTGCTTTCACACACTTTATTCCACTTAATTCTCATTTCACATAGAGTTTTATGCGAGACATCTCTGTGCCTAGGAAAGTTGATTTTTAATTTTACAACAATAAATAATTTGCACATTGTTGGCACTATTTTTTGATTTTATTTCAAGTCCTCCTCTGTTTGCTCGCATGAACGATTTTGTAAAGCTGTCTGTAGTAATGGGTGTCCTCAAAAAAAAAAAAAAAAAAAAAAAAAAAAAAAAAAAAAAAATGCGCTCATATTTGGTGATTTCAATAACTCAAGTGGTTATTTTGGTGTTCCTTTCCAATATGTCCTACTGTAGAAAAGCTGACTTTTGATGTTAATTGTAACCCTTTTATTGTGGCTGGCAATATTAGTTCACAGTTCTTTTTGTGTCGATCCTTTAACACAAGCTGAAATTAGCGACCGAACGCTCTTTACTTGGCAAATATACACTCCTGGAAATGGAAAAAAGAACACATAGACACCGGTGTGTGAGACTCACCATACTTGCTCCGGACACTGCGAGAAGGCTGTACAAGCAATGATCACACGCACGGCACAGCGGACACACCACGAACTGCGGTGTTGGCCGTCAAATGGCGCTAGCTGCGCAGCATTTGTGCACCGCCGCCGTCAGTGTCAGCCAGTTTGCCGCGGCATACGGAGCTCCATCGCAGTCTTTAACAGTGGTAGCATGCCGCGACAGCGTGGACGTGAACCGTATGTGCAGTTGACGGACTTTGAGCGAGGGCGTATAGTGGGCATGCGGGAGGCCGGATGGACGTACCGCCGAATTGCTCAACACGTGGGGCGTGAGGTCTCCACAGTACATCGATGTTGTCGCCAGTGGTCGGCGGAAGGTGCACGTGCCCGTCGACCTGGGACCGGACCGCAGCGACGCACGGATGCACGCCAAGACCGTAGGATCCTACGCTGTGCCGTAGGGGACCGCACCGCCACATCCCAGCAAATTAGGGACACATTTGCTCCTGGGGTATTGGCGAGGACCATTCGCAACCGTCTCCATGAAGCTGGGCTACGGTCCCGCACACCGTTAGGCCGTCTTCCGCTCACGCCCCAACATCGTGCAGCCCTCCTCCAGTGGTGTCGCGACAGGCGTGAATGGAGGGACGAATGGAGACGTGTCGTCTTCAGCGATGAGAGTCGCTTCTGCCTTGGTGCCAATGATGGTTGTATGCGTGTTTAGCGCCGTGCAGGTGAGCACCACAATCAGGACTGCATACGACCGAGGCACACAGGGCCAACACCCGGCACCATGGTGTGAGGAGCGATCTCCTACACTGGCCGTACGCCTCTGGTGATCGTCGAGGGGACACTGAATAGTGCGCAGTACATCCAAACCGTCATCGAACCCATCGTTCTACCATTCCTAGACCGGCAAGGGAACTTGCTGTTCCAACAGGACAATGCACGTCCGCATGTATCCCGTGCCACCCAACGTGCTCTAGAAGGTGTAAGTCAACTACCCTGGCCAGCGCGATCTCCTGATCTGTCCCCCATTGAGCATGTTCGGGACTGGATGAAGCGTCGTCTCACGCGGTCTGCACGTCCAGCACGAACGCTGGTCCAACTGAGGCGCCAGGTGGAAATGACATGGCAAGCCGTTCCACAGGACTACATCCAGCATCTCTACGATCGTCTCCATGGGAGAATAGCAGCCTGCATTGCTGCGAAAGGTGGATATACACTGTACTAGTGCCGACATTGTGCATGCTCTGTTGCCTGTGTCTATGTGCCTGTGGTTCTGTCAGTGTGATCATGTGATGTATCTGACCCCAGGAATGTGTCAATAAAGTTTCCACATCCTGGGACAATTAATTCACGGCGTTCTTATTTCATTTTCCAGGAGTCTATCTTCCTTGTATTGCACATGTTTTCATGCAATGTAATTCGCTTTCCTACCACATTTGAATAACGAAGGTAAAGTCTATTAGTAAGTATAGAATCTGCGCTCACTAATGCTGGTAACTAAAATCATACGAACTGGATCATCTTAAATTACCGAACGCCTCACTGCAGCTCTAGGCAAGACGGGACAACTGAATTTTGGTGCCCCTGTACGACAGTTGCAGGAAAGGCGACTTCTATCGCAAAGAGACCTGTTTGCTCACGAGTTTACCGACAGGCTGTACTTATTCAGTCTCTGAAACCAATCAACATTCACAATTATATAAGTTGCAGTTGCTCCAATACCATTTTTAACATAATTTTTCTAAATCTTTCCTTGATGATCAAGTAAACGTTGCAACTGACAGTCTATTTAAGACACAGCCAGTTGAATATGCCACTGTATCTAGTACCTTGGCACCCCTCTGTGAACTGATAAACAGAAGAATGAAAACGGTAAAAATAAATTAAAATAGAATCCGACATAGTGTTGCACTGAACAGATTTCGAGCAAGTTATCGATATTACACTGATACACTCGGTAACACCTATGCATATACATGCTAGATCTTAATATTTTTGTCTGAGATCAACTCAGAAACGAAAATAATTACAAACTGCGTGGCTATAACCAGCATTTCCGGAAGATGATGCAGTATTCTCCCCACGTCCGATGTAATGCCACAACCGTACGAACGGTGAGTGACACCTTGTCTCCATAAAATACTTTGTCACGCTACCACTGTATACGCACGAAAAAAAAAAAAATATTGTGGTCACCGATACTAGCAGAACATAGATATCTTGTCTGTTAAAAACCGGCAAAGCTACAGTGTTCTAAAGCTATATGACAAATAATAGCGGAAAGCAACGAGGATGAAAATGTACAACTGAAGCAGAAATGTTCTAGTAAACATGGCTCCGCATATCTTATTTAACGACATAAGTGCTGATGTCACTCGCGGACAAAGCCTTCAGTGTGAATATTGTCGTAAGTAGTTCAAACGTATTGGAAATGGTAACAATTCCATTAATCCCCTGCCTAATTGTAGACACATGTGGCACACTGTGTACGTAAACAAGAAATGCAATACTGCTTCAGAACGTTATACATTGAAGCGCAAAAGAAACTGGTATAGGCCTGCGTATTCAGAATACGTAAATAGGCAGAACATGGCGCTGCGATCGGCAGCGCTTATATCAGACAAAAAGTGTCTGGCGCAGTTGTTAGATCGGTTGCTGCTTCTACAATAGCAGGTTATAAAGATTTAATTGAGTTTGAACGTGATGTTATAGTCATCGCACGAGCGATGCGGCACAGCGTATCCATGGTAGCGATGAAGTGGGGATCTTCCCGTACCACTTCACCAATGTACCGTGAATATCAGGAATACGGTAAAACATCAAATCTCCGACATCGATGGGGCCGGAAAAAGATCCTGCAAGAAGGGGACCAATTACGATTAAAGAGAATTGTTCAACGTGACAGAAGTTCAACCTTTCCGTAAATTGCTGTAAATTTCAACGCTGGTCCATCAACAAGTATCAGCGTGCAAACCATGGAACGAAACATCATCGATATGGGCGTTCGGGGCCGAAGGTCCACTTGTGTACCCTTGATGACTGCACGACTTAAAGCTTTACTCCCCCCCCCCCCCCCCCCCCCCCTTCTCAGACTCGTCAACGCCGAAATTGGACTGCCGATGACTGGAAACAAGATGCCTGGTAGGACGAGTCTCGTTTCAAATTGTATCGAGCGGATGGACGTGTATGGGTATGAGGAAAACCTCACGGATCCTGCATGTCAGCAGGAGACTGCTCAAGCTGTTCGGTCTCTTTAATGGTGTTGGGCCTGTGCAGTTGGAGTGATATGGGAGCCACGATATGACTAGATACGACTTGTACGTAAGCATCCTGTCTGATCACCTGTATCCATCATCTTCATTGTGCTTTCCAACGGACTTGGTCAATTCCAGCAGGACAATGTGACATTCCATACGTTCATAATTGCTACAGAGTGGCTCGAGGAACACTGTTCTGAGTTTATAGACATCCTCTGGCCACCAAACTCCCCAGACATGAACATTATTGCACTATGTTGGATGCTTTGCAACGTGCTGTTCTCCACCCCATCGTACTTGTACGGATTTATGGATAGTCCTGCAGGATTCATGGTCCGTTTCCTCCAACACTACTTCAGACATTAGTCGACTCCATGCCACGTGTTTTTCGGCACTTCTGCGTGCTCGCGGAGGCCTTACACTGTATTAGACAGGCGTACCAGTTTCTTTTGCTCTTCAGTGTATGTTACAATGTACTGTACACCCATACTTATAAAAATAGGGGTTCCAAGCGTTTCTCTTCAATTTGAGTGCTGTAGTTACTTTTCTCTGCAGTGCGTTACGAACCGCTTCCAATACCCTCAGAGACATCTCACAAGCATTGAGGAGACTGAATAATTGGGAGCCCTAGTACCTATACCGTTATCAACGGAAACGCTCTTGTTGTTGTTGATTTCTGTCTTTAGTACGAAGATTCATTTGATACAGCTCTCTACGCACGATTATTCACTGAGGTGACAAAAGGCGTTGGATAGGGATATGCACATATACAGATGGTGGTTGTATCACGGACAGAAGGTGTAAAATTGCAGTGCAGTGGCGGAGCTGTCGTTTTTTATCACGTGATTATGGCCGCACGACGAGATTTAACAAACTTTGAACACGAAGTGGTAGTTGAAGCTAGACGCATAGGTCATTCCATTTCGGAAATCATTAGGGGGCCGAGCGGGATGGCTCAATAGTTCGTACACTCGTCTCGCATTCTGGAGTGCTACGGTTCAAACCCGCATCCGACCATTCAGATTTAGGTTCCCTGAGTAGCTCCAAGCAAATTTCCTTCCCCATTCCTGACAGAATCCGAGCTGGTGCTGCGTCTGTAATGACCTCGATGTCGACGAGCCGTTAAATCCAGTCTTCCTTCCTTCCTTTTTCAGATTGCTCGGGAATTCAGTGTTCAGAGATGCACAGTGGCAAGAGTGTGCTTAGAATAACACATTTCAGGCATTACCTCTCACCACGGACAACGCAGTGGCGACGTCTTCACTTACCGACGGAGAACATCGGCGTTTGTGTAGAGTTGGCACTGCTAACAGACATGCAACACGGCGTGAAATAACCGCAAGAAATCAATGTGGGATGTACGACGAACGTATCCGTTAGACGAGTCACGATTTCAGTTGGTAAGAGCTGATAGTAGGATTCGACTGTGGTGGAGACCCAACGAAGCCAGGAATCCATGTCATCAACAAGAACTGTGTAAGCTGGTGGTGGCTACACAGTAGTGCGGGCTGTGTTTGCACTGATGACTGACCGGATGTTCGGCTACCTGGAGACCATTTGCAGCCATTCATGCACTACTTGATCCCAAACAACGATGGCAATGTAATGATGACCATGGCAAATGTCACCGGACCACAACTGTTCGCGGTTGGTTTGAAGAACGTTCTGCACAAGTCGAGGAAATGATATGGCCATCCGGATCGCACGACATGACTCTCGTCGTATATTTGCGGGGCATAATCGAGAGGTATATTTCGCGCACATCATGCACGGGCAACACTTTTGCAAGTATGGATGGCTACAGAGCAGCATGGCACAGTGTTTCTGCAGACGACTTCCAACGGTTTGTTGAGTCTGTTGCGGGACTAATTGTATTTACTTAATTGCAACATGAAAGCACACCGTAACTCATACGACTCCTTTACTAGAAAATTAAAGAACAGAACAGCCTAAAAACAAATGAGGTAACATAAGTCAGAGACTGCGCCAGAGATAATAATTACAAATGGCAATCACTTGCAGACAGCATTATGCTGCACGCAACACTGCGCTTCACCACTCCCCCCTTAGTGTCAATGGTACTTTCTGTTGAAACGAACATGACGACCGGACCGGATTATGACGGGCTCAGGCTGCTGATGGTGCGTAAGAGGTATCCTCAGATGTCCGTTGAGGCTGACATGTGACTTGCAGTGGAGTGGTTGGAGCTTCGGTCATGACCTTAGTGTGTGTAGATGCGTCCGTACCAGTGTAGGCAGCGCGGAAAGCTGGTTTGAACCTGTCGACGGAGATGGTGGCTGGTGTACTTGTAACACACCACCCATGGCTCGTCTGGATTTAGCGTGTGTTCGCCCCTGACAAACAACTTACAGAGAAACTGGGAGTGGAACTGTACTAAAGAATGGATAACGCTAGATTTAAATGTGGCCATGTCACCCTAATTCATTTGCGGTGGTAGTGTTGACGATAAATCTCTCTTATTTTTACTTCCAAACATGAACGATCATGAACACTTAGGATGTTCAATGACATCAAACACATACACAAAAAATTAAAAAAAATAAGCATAAGGGTGAATTCAGGATCAACTACTGAAAGTAAAGGCCATACTGAATGACAATAATTATATTATAACCTTCACATGAATACTTAATAAAACACAATGAACAATTTACAAACTACCCTCCTAAATGGCATTGGCAGTGAACTGTGTTAAAATCGGTCCAAAATGCGATCTCTTATAATTTGGCTGTCGACTGACATCGACACAAAAACACTACAACCCAGAGTATCGTGAAACCTCCGTGGAAACAGCAATTGCACGTGATCCTACTATTTAACGTTACTCTTAACACAGACCGAAGCGGGAGCGATCTCACCGTAATAATCCTGTTGCAGCGGCGGTCTCCGACAGCGACGGCGCGGCTGTGCGGTCGGCGTGTGGCGTCTCTGAAAGTACACTCCTGAATTACTCGGACAACAGACAGCTGTTCGTAAACTTCTCTAATTGCAACTATCTCCCCGCCAGCAAAGAGCTGTCGCGGCTAACGTCCTCTCACAACGAAAGACCAATACGGGTGGCGGCTTGGCTAACGTCCTCTCAGTACCAGAGCCCAGAATGGAAGACCTCTTCAGAGAGTCGAGGAAGATCGCTCTTCACCTCTGTTTTCGCATCTCAACTTTTACCGAGCGAATCACATTACTAGAAGCTCTCAAAATATACGGCCTGGGATTAGAATTTTCCACAATTATTCCCTTTCTGTAAACTTTCACAAGTAAACTCCGCCCACGCCAGCTGGGGAGAACCACAGCTGTGGGCAATAATACGTTTACTGAATTTTTTCTCCTAAAAGACCACTCGAGATTTTCAAAGAAAATTTCCCGTCATAGCAAACACAGACTACTGCATTGAAACTATTGTTGTATGGAACTTCTCGCCTGCCCAACTTGAGTTACACGATGGCGTAGAATTTATGGGACTTAGGCGAGAGCACGCACAGGAAAGCCCGTCCATCTATCCGCTGCTCTGTTTTGGTAAACACTTGAACACCTGCAGCCGCGCGTCCCTCAGAGGCTGGCAGCCACTGCGGCCTCTCTAAACGGATTACAGAACTTCCTCAGTTCAACATTCACGCTGCCGTCAGGCTGTGGCCTTCGGCGGCTAGCCGGGGAAGTATCCGAGCTCTGTCCCGCATACTGCATCTCCTCAAAATCTTATAATAACAAAATTGCGGATTTGTCGCTGTATTACCTAGCCAGCATGCAGATGCGTTTCCACATAGATTTCCAACGCCGAAATTTAGAGTATTAATCCAACCAACAACAACTACTTATCTACAAAATGATTACGCCATTGTCAGTCGTTCTTGTTGACCTAAAGTGCTCGCAAAGTGATTACGATCATGTTAAATGGACTCGTGTAAGGTGCAAGACCGTTGCCACCTTACATACCCATCACATCGACATTGACTGTCTTGTCCTCCCTACTGATGGCAGGGTGACTGCAGCGGCTTGCGTACTGCATCATGCGGTAAGAAAACATATTGACATTCCTGTAGGGTTTGTCAAACACAAATGGGCGACGGGTCTGCTGATCCCTTGGAGCGACGGGGCGTAATTGCCGGATTTGTGTATGCAGCTTTTGTACAAAATCTGAAGTGCCAGTGCTGTTTCCGGGCACATTTATTTATTTATTTATTTATGCATTTATTTTACCTGGCAAGATTAGGGCCTTAAGGCCCTCTCTTACACCTAACCAGGCATACTCAGATTGAACAAGTTACAGTTTATACAGAACATTAAGGACATATAACGTATTATGCAGTATTGATGTTAAAGAAAAAAATAGAGATTATAACAGTAGTACAATGATAACTATAACAATAAAAATAATTATAACAATCAATAATAATAACAATAATAGTAATGACTATGTATATGAAAGTAAACATACTTTTCTTTTGTGAATGTCAGTCCTATTGTTAGCAAAGAACTCGCTGTGAAGTCGTATCGGCTGGCCATAAACAAGTTCTGCAGTCGTGGCTTTCAGGTCTTCTTTCAGCGACGCACGGAGACCCCGGCGGACAATGGCCAACGCCTGTCCACCGCCATGAGTCGTGACCTCGAAGCGACACTTTCAGTTGGCGGTGCTTGCCTTCAATTTAACCGTTTGCTGAGTGGTGGTAAGCTGTAGTTCTAATGCGCCTTTTTCCCAGTAGGACAGAGAGTGATTTGAACAAATACGACTCAAAATGTCTTCCTTGGTCTGTTATGATTCGTAACGGCACTCCGAAACGGGCCATACACCCCTCAAGAATGAAGTCGCGATAGTTTCGGTGGTGATGTCAGCGTTGGGAACACCTCAGGCCGGGGTATAAAACGACCTGTGATGAGAGTGAACTGTTTTCCGTCCAACATGTGACGAAATTTCTTAACAGCAGCATATGGAGCATACAGTTCGCAATCATATGTGGACCAATTCTGTTAAGATGGCGATAGCTTTTTACTGAATAAGGCTAAGGGCTGCCAGTGCCCATCTATTTGCTGTTGCAGTGCAGCTCCGATTGCAATTGCAGATGCGTCGACCATCAGGGCGAGAGGCGCCTGCAGAACTGAGTGCGCTAAAAGTGTAGCTTCTGCGATGTCCGTCTTCAGCTTGTTAAATGCCAAATCGGCCTCACTGTTCCACTGGAGTTTGTCTTTCGGCTTCGGTGAACCTTGTAAGAACATAATCAGGGTGCAGTTAGGAAGGTAAGATTGCGAACGAATCGACGGTAAAAATTGGTTATGCCAAGAAATCTACGAAATTATTTAACAATCGTAGGCTGGGGAAAATTCAGTATAACGGTAGTTCAGCTGCTCCAAATATGCACTTCGACGAGTTGATGAGCAGGCCATGTACACGTAAACGAGTGAAGATAAACACATAAACACATAACAGAAGTCTGTCACGTGTCACTTCATCCATGAACCATTGAAAGGTTTGGGCAGCATTACAAAGTCCAACAGGCATTCGGGTAAATTCAAAGAGTCCGAACGGCGTGCAGACGGCAGTCTTAGCAACGTCGTCAGCTGCCACAGGTATCTGGTAAAACGCACTAACAAAGTCCAACGTAGAAAAGATTCCTTTACCGTGGACAGTCAAAGTAAAATCTTCGATATGCGGGACTGGATAAACGATCTGGAATGGATTTGGCATTGAGCTGTCTCTAGTCGCACCATAGACGCCATCCGCTTTTCCTCTTTGGTACCACGTGTAGAGGAGATGATCAACTACTGCTCGATGAGCAGCTGATTCCTTGTGATAGCATGTACGAGAATTCCTGCTTAACTATCTTCAGTTTCTGGGGTGTCAAGCGGCGCGGTCGAGCATGAAGTGGTGGCCCAAGTGTAGTCAAAATATAGTGCACTGTCGAGAGCTGCACGGGTGCTACTGTGGGAGTCCGGCATGTGATCTCTGGGAACTATCTGAGGAGCTTGTAACCTCCCCACAAAATAATTTCCGTAATCTCCCAACAGTAAGAAATATAATTATTTATAACATTCAGCGTAACCTCCCACAGATAAATAATATAAATAATATTCTCATTTAGTGTAACCTCCCAAAAAATAAATTGCGTAACATATCAATAATAAAATGTGACTAAACTCTCAATAAAAAATGCGACTCACTTATAACCTTTCAATAATTGTCAATTTTGGACGTCAGCAGTGCTGCGCCATGCCCCTGATACATCATTCTGAATAAACTGAAAAATCTTACCTTAATTAGGTCGCCGGATAACGTGTATATATCTGCTCCTATAAGAAATTTTTCTGGCGCAACTAAGTGCAATGCTGGCCGATAGATTAGTCTTATATAAAAGGAAAGAACTGATTTTTCTTTTCAATAATCGGGATGGCCAAGGATTGGAGAAATTAGTGAATTCTTTAAATTGAGATGAATGTCAAAAGTTACTTTTATGGGAACGATTATTATTAACAGATTTTTTTAAAACATTTACATGGGACTTGATGTAACAATACTACATATGAGCGAGGCTGCTTTTACCTTATCCTACAACGCTCAGGCTCTGCCATCGCTCCCCAACACAGGCCAAGCCAACTCCATACACACGACTTCTAGCAACTACTTACTGCTACTCCCACACAGTTCCTACTCACTCAACACTGCTCTTTGGTCTCAGATTCTCTTATAGCTTACATGTCGCAGGCAGCGCGTGAGCAATTCATCGAAATTACATCTGCTCGAGTGCGCTTGCAACATATTCTTTTATCATGGACCTCTTACAAGCTCTATAAATGGAGAATCACAAGTAACCACTCGTACTGCTGTGTCTTCCACTCAACGCACTCAACCTTGGCTTGCTAGGTTGGTAGTAGAGTCAAGAAGGCGTCGGTGACGGAGGTTAGGCAGGAATCTATAAAATGATAAAAAGTCCGCTCCAAGTATGGGGTGCGTCACATGTGCTACGATAAGTTGCCACTCAAATTTGCGCCGCAGGCCCAAGTTTAAAATTAATGTGACACAACCATACGTTCTTATTGTGGAACCATTGGTCGCAAAAATGTGACAGTCATCACATTTGCGACGTGGCAGACAAGAAAATGGATAGACGGACACGTCAGCAACCGTGCCTACCAAATACTGTAACTTTGTGCTACATTCTATTGCAAACAGTCGACGACTGCCGTTTGGAGAGCCAATGGCCATCATCACTGACTTCCTGCTGAGATTCCCTGTTCACACAGCAGGTTACAGTTGCACGCCTCGGAACCATACCGTCGTTGATACCAAAAGATTCTTGTTCACGAAGGTGAGCGGCTATACTTACCTGGTGAGCGTTGGCGACGAGATCGGCGGCTGGTAATCTGGGTCCGTAATGCAGCTACTTGCGCAGTGAACTCGGCAACCAGTACTTGTAGCGCGGCGAGAGTGTTATCTACCCGAGGTTGTGGGCAAACTGTTGCGACGCATGCGGTTGGATACATTTCCGCTATGCGATTCGTGGTTTGCGCGAGTGCATCCAGATCACCGATACACACTGTCAATGTTTTCTGCGACTCGGGTGGCAGGCGCTATAGCCAAATATTCGGAGTAGCTTCTCCAGTCTCTTCGCCTCAGACTGCGAGAGCCGGGTGATCAGAGCTTTCTTGATGGTTGTGTAACGGTCAGTAGTCGGTGATGACGCCAGAATATCTTGTACTTCTACGGCCGCATCTTCATTGAGTGCAGCAACTACATAACTGTACTTCGTTTCGTCAGTGGTGATGTGCGCTAGCACAAAATGATTTTCTACTTGAGCAAACCACAGCACGGGATTCTGTTGCCAAAACGGTCGAGATTTTACTGTCACGTGATTAATTAGTGCACCAGTAGACACTTCTGCAGTTGGTGGTGAATCTGCCTTCGTGAGTTACGGCGAAATGGAACGCGGAAGGTGCGCGACGCGGATGTTCGTATTTAACGCGAAGCGGCACGATACGGGCGTTAGTGATCTTCGAATTTCATGTTAGTGACCGTCGAACATCACGTCAGGGTCACCAATGTCATACGAATCCTTTACGAGAAAATTAAACAACAGAACAGCATAAAAACAAATGAGGAAACATTAGTCAGAGACTGTTCCAGAGATAATAATTACAAATGGCAATCACTCGCACACAGCATTACACTTCACGTAACACTCCACTTCAAGTCCATACTACTTCGAATTCCTGCACTGCGCCGGGCAATAGGAGATCTGACACGAAATTAGGACGTATCGCAGGACTTTTGTCACCTCAGTGTACTGTCAAGTCTCTTTATCTTAACACAACTGCAGCAACTTACATCCGTTTGTATCTTCTTGGAGTATTTTAGCCTTGGCCTCCGTCTACAATTTTGAAACCATCCCCGTGTCCGTCACCCTCCTCCTCCTCCACCACTCCACTCCAGCGCAAAAGCTTCCTTCCATTACCAAACTGACGATTCCTTGATTCCTTAAGATGTTTCCCATCAAGCGATCCCAACTTTTATTCGAGTTATCCTATAAATATCATTTTCCCCTATTCGTTTCAGTACTTCAGATGAAGCAGGGACATAAAAATTATACTGTCACAGGCAGAGGCAGCATTTCTGACAAAAAGAAGTCTAATACTGTCAAAAACAGATTTTAATTTCTGTAAGAAATTTCTGTGAATGTACGATTGGAGCACAGAATTGTATGTTATTGAAATATGGACGGTGAGTAAACCATAAAAGAAGAGAATAGAACTAGGTGTTGAAAATTTCGTGAACTGACAAGTCGAGGAATTAAGAAGAGCCCTACGAAAGTGCTGAGAGGAGGAAGGAGAACACAGTAAGATGATTGGACAGGATGACAGGTCATGTGTTAGGATATCAGGAATTAACGTACACGGTACCAGAGTGATATAAAGAATGTAAAAGCTGTATGGGAAGACAGAGTTTGGAAACGTCCAATAAATAAGTAAGATCATAGGGTTTAATTGCTACTCTGAAATGAAGAGACAGGCACAACATATGCATTCGAGACGTGCCGCATCAAAAGAGTCAGAGGACTAGCGACAGAACAAAGCCTCCTTAGTTATTCGACCTAACCATCTCAGTTACAGTATTCTTCTGAAGGAAAGCTTCTATTCTTTTCCAGAAACTAACGGAAATTCAGCCAGGTAATATTTACAGCGACCGACGATATCTCGGTGGAGTACAACCCCCATTTTCGAGGCACAAAGTGCTACGGCCAGGTCATGTGCAAGTAAATTTAAAACCTCGGGTCTTGCAGTAATTCAGAGAAGATAACACACCCATACTGAACACGACTGTCATCACAGGTGACCAAAGTCAGAGGCATCGATACTGAAAGATTACAAACTAGCAAGTAAGGTAACATTGATGCCGTCCCTCTGTTTCTTGACAAAGGAGAGAGCAGAATTCCAAGCAGTGTTTAAACAAAAACCTCCATCCCTGTATACAAGGTTACTCGCTAATTCAATCTCAACAGCTTCCTTAATAACACTGTCCCAATAGCTGAACATCAATGCCAATATCTCAGTATTGTTATATAACATAGGGTGACTAGTATCCAAACAATGTTCAGCAATAAAAAATCTACTTGGCTGCTGTAATCGTGTGTGCAATTTATGCTCAGTACATCGGTCCTCCACGGTCCTGATAGCTTGACCATTGTATCTCATGCCATAGCTACAAGGAATGCAATATACACCCGTCTTACGCAAAGCTAGATCATCCTTAACAGAACCCAAAAACACTTAAGTTTAGATGGAGTTCGGAAAGACACATTTCACATAGTATTTCCGTAAAACACGATAGACCTCGTTGGAAGTGCTTCCTGCGTAAGGCAAAAAATCAGCATGTCATTCTCAATGGAGAGAAGTCTTACGAAGTAAGAGTGATTTCAGGTGTGCCGCAGGGGAGTGCCATAGGACCGTTGCTATTCACAATATACATAAATGACCTGGTGGATGACATCGGAAGTTCACTGAGGCTTTTTGCAGATGATGCTGTGGTGTATCGAGAGGTTGCAACAATGGAAAATTGTACTGAAATGCAGGAGGATCTGCAGCGAATTGACGCATGGTGCACGGAATGGCAATTGAATCTCAATGTAGACAAGTGTAATGTGCTGCGAATACATAGAAAGATAGGTCCCTTATCATTTAGCTACAAAATAGCAGGTCAGCAACTGGAAGCAGTTAATTCCATAAATTATCTGTGAGTACGCATCAGGAGTGATTTAAAATGGAATGATCATATAAAGTTGATCGTCGGTAAAGCAGATGCTAGACTGAGATTCATTGGAAGAATCCTAAGGAAATGCAATCCGACAACAAAGGAAGTAGGTTACAGTACGCTTGTTCGCCCACTGCTTGAATACTGCTCAGCAGTGTGGGATACGCACCAGATAGGGTTGATAGAAGAGATAGAGAAGATCCAACGGAGAGCAGTGCGCTTCGTTACATGATCATTTAGTAATCGCGAAAGTGTTACGGAGATGATAGAAAAACTCCAGTGGAAGACTCTGCAGGAGAGACGCTCAGTAGCTCGGTACGGGCTTTTGTTAAAGTTTCGAGTACATACCTTCACCGAAGAGTCAAGCAGTATATTGCTCCCTCCTACGTATATCTCGCGAAGAGACCATGAGGATAAAATCAGAGAGATTAGAGGCCACACAGAAGCATACCGACAATCCTTCCTTCCACGTACAATACGAGACTGGAATAGAATGGAGAACCGATAGAGGTGCTCAGGGTACCCTCCGCCACACATCGTCAGGTGGCTTGCGGAGTATGGATGTAGATGTAGATGTAGATGTAGATTTACCTGTCGACTCAGTATTATCATCAGTCATCCGATGGTCGATAGCGCAACATACGTTCAATCTGTTTTTCACCATAATCATTCTGACGAAATGGACCTTCAAGATGGGCCATCTCAACTGGCAATGTCTCAATGTTGGAAATGACGTGTAACCTATGGGCCAAGGTACGAAGTACCACTTCACGCTGAGACGGATGGTGACAACTAACAGCCTGTAAATACAAGTCAGTGTGAGTACGTTTCCTGTAAATTACATGTCCCACTGATCCGTCAACCTTTCTCCTAACCAAAACATCAAGAAAGGGAAGGCCACCGTCCTCTTCCACCTCTATCGCAAAACGAAGGTTCTGGTGGATCGAGATCGGGTGTCCTGAAAAAGCAGTCAAATTCTCCGTACCATGAGGCCAAACAACAAAAGTATCACAACATAAGTGAAGAAACAGGCAGGTTTCAAAGGCGCCGACTCCAATGCACGTTGCTGGAAGTCTTCCATAAACAAACTTACAATCACAGGAGACCAGGGGTTACCCATCGCAACACCATCTGCATGCTCGTAATACTGGTCACTGAATGAAAAGTAAGTGGATGTTAACACATGTCGAAAGAGATTAGTTAATTCAACACCAAACCTAACCTCAATTAACTATAACGAATCAGACTGAGGAACACGAGTGAAGAGAGGGACCACATCAGAACTTACTAAAATATCATAGTCATGAACGGCATTCCCTCCAAACGGCGTAGGAAATCAGGTGAGTTCTTGATGTGATGCTCATACCGACCTACTTGTGAGCTTAACAGAGAGGCAGGATGCTTGGCTGCACGATATGTCGGAGCGCCGATATTGCTCACTATAGGACGGAAAGGAACTCCTTCCTAGTGTACCTTCAGAGGCCCATACTACCTAGAGGGAACAGCACTATAGGTGTTAAGGCTCTTGGTAGTGTCTTGAGACAAACTACTTTCTTCAGGAGGCTGTTGTTCTTTCTCTGGACACATTTCGTGGGGTGAGCATCGATCCTCCGATACAATGAGTCAGATAAAAAACATTGCATTTTTTGTATGTAATCCTGTTTGTTTAAAACAACGGTGGTATTGCACTTGTCCGCAGGTAAAATAATGCCAGGATCAACTTTGAGAGAGCGTAAAGCAGCCCTCTCTGCTGCTGTTACATTACACTTAGGTGGATTAACTCTAGTCAACACACGACATGCAGCCCTCCTAACCACCTCTACAGCGTCAGGCGGTAGTTTGCAAACTGCCTGTTCAACTGAACTAATAAAATCAACTACCGGCAAACTCGTGGGTGTGGGTGCAAAATTTAAACACTATCACGAATAAGGTTGCGTCGTCAAAAGATTACTGTGTGAGGTTATCACAGAACGTTGAGATATAAAATCAGACTACGAGTGATGGAAACGATCAAAATTTGCCAAATATCGAAAAGTAATGGAATTGTATTCCCAATCAGCTTGAGTCCACGAGGCACGGTCCAACAAATCCGAAGTGAAATCCGACAATTTCGAAGCAACCATAAAATGGAAACAAAAGATTTCTTAGGAAACAGAATCCAAACGTCGATGAGTAAAACGAATCTCTTGACGCACAAGAGCCAAGCCAGGTCGTTGCTTGATGCGATTGGCGGCAGGAGACGTAATATGGTGCACGGCCTTGGCAAATGTTGGGACACGATTTTCATCGCGACACCTCAATAAAATGAATAAATAAATATAAAAATAAAAATTAACGACAACGCACATTGCAGTCTAACTCAGCAGCTACGAAATTTATCCAACTTTCATAAACACCGATACATTTCCTTCCCTAAGAGATAAACAATGTGAGACCTGAGTTGCTCCTGGCGTATACAATTTTCAAACAACTTACGGGAATTCAGCAAGGTAACATTTACAGCGACCGATGATATTTCAGCGGGAGTACACTCAACCATTTTAAAGGCACAAACTGCAACGCACAGGTGATGTACAAGCTAATTTAAAACCTTGGTTCTTGGAGTAATTCAGAAAAGATAACACACACACACACGCACACACACACACACACACACACACACACACACACACACACACACACACACACTAATCACTAGTGCTGGCACAGATAACCAAAGTCAGAGGTATCGATAGTGAATGACTACGAACTAGCTGGTGAGGTAACATTGACTCTGTCCCGCTGTTTACCTCACCTGCTACTTCTCAGTCTGTCACTATCGATACCTCTGACTTTGGTCATCATTGGTGGCACTAGTGTTCAATGTGTGTTTTACCTTTTCTGAATTACTTTGGTGTTGAATTAAGTACTCTCTTTCAACATGTGTGGACATACTCTTAGTTCTTATTCAGTGACCAGTATTACGAGCAGACAGATGGATTGGTAATGGGTAGTCTCTTGTGTCACAGTGAATAAATGAATAGCAGTAAGCTATATTCACTTTAATATAAAAATAAACGTTATATGAATACACAAAAATGGTCAGTGCTCTGTAAATGACTCAAATTACATATGAACACAAATAATTACATAACTGTTGCAAGATCCCTGAAGTGTAGTTGTAAATATGAAATTTGGGGCAGTCACATGCTTCTTGTCTATAAATCAATTTTCTGATACTGCAATTCACAGCGTACCATAAAGTAAAAAGTTTGATCCAGAACATGCAAATTGTGTGTCATATAACCTCACTGAATGGTATGCATAATCTGTTCAAAGACTTTAATGGTGACATGTTTAAAAATGTTACAGTTAATTATAACTCCCAGAGTCGATATATACATAGAAGTACAAGCCATTTAAATCATCATACAACAGAAAATTAGCATTGCTCGAAAATACAGTTACGTACGTAACAAAATTACAGGTAAACAATTAAAATATGAAGCCCATTTAATCCAATTTTTGTTGTAGATATTTAAGAAAAAACTATATGTGAGTATACATGCAATTTCCTCTTATACAGTATAAGTAACTTGAGCTCCAGAGTAACGTATTGTAGTAAAGAATGCCATTTCCTATGATTAAATATTCAGTTTAGTTCTCATAACTTATTACTCATTCAATCATCGAGTAATGATTCTGTTAGTATCACAAGCACTTCCTTATTATTTCAGTTTGAGAATCGTAGTAACGTTTAAATGATGATCATTGAATAGAAAATAGTAAGCAACATCAAAAGGTCAATATAGTCAGATGCTGAATGTAAACTTGTCTGTGTGTGGAATCAGAACTGTATGGAGTCATGACCTTTTGGAGTCAGAATCCTATAGCCGTAAATTGTTAATTATAACAGGAATATGACATTCAAAAGACGTATCTCATAAAGCAACTAGTAATTACGTAACTTACTCTAATATGCAACGCAAAATAGATTTATCCTCGAACTGCTGTTTAGTACCTGAGAGAAATGATTTATTAACCGGAAGTGAACCATGTAATTTCTCTTGAGCTTCAGTAGCGCTTAATGATAAGATAAAAATACTATCTTACACTCATTAAGTTAATGTGTTAGAATCGACATTGCATCAGTGCTGTGCAGAAGCGTAAGAGAAAGTCTGAAATAATATTGTTCACATAGAAAGACACTTAAGTATTGAAGTACCTTGTTTTACACAATTATTAACAACATGCATAAAAATGTAGCTAATCAACTTGCATTAAAGTGTAGAAATGGTATAAGCTAAGAAGAAAAGGTTGTCAAAATGCGTAACATATTTACATGCAAGTCACAGATCAGTGCTTTTAGCCGGCCGCGGTGGTCTAGCGGTTCTAGGCGCTCAGTCCGGAACCGCGCGACTGCTACGGTCGCAGGTTTGAATCCTGCCTCGGGCATGGATGTGTCTGATGTCCTAAAGTTAGTTAGGTTTAAGTAGTTCTAGGGGACTGATGACCACAGGTGTTAAGTCCCATAGTGCTCACAGCCATTTGTACAAATTTTTTTCTGTGCTCTTAGCACGACTGGATACTTCTGGAATGTCTAGCTCTCCGTAACTGACCACTAAAACATTCGTATTGTTAGAATGTAACTCGCTCGCTACGTATGCTATACTCCAATCTGAAAAATATTGTTTAGTTCATACAAATGCATAGAGTTCTGTGTTCTCCAACAGAGAAAAATTCAATTACGATCATGTCACACTCAAAAAATATAGTGAGTATAAACAGTAATAAGTAGAAAAACAAAATTTTTACTGGGACAATTTCATTCCACAACTTCGCGAAGCTAGGAAATTCATTCAGCGCGTACATCACATAATTCAGCAGTAGAGAAAAAATCTTTGTAAAACTATACATGCTCATTACTCTACAGATATATCCACATCTGCAGTTTATCTTCAAATAGGTGAAAAGAAAATGTGTCATTTGCAAGCGCTGGTGTTTCATACAGGTAAAAGTTTTATGTTTCCTTATGTCAAACTGTAATTCGTTTTCTTGCCGTAATCGATAGCTCTTAACGTCATAATACATCTCGTCCGTAGCAACAAAACTGCAATAGTGCTGTGCTCTCAGAAGTCCTTTCAGGATAAAATAAATCTCTTTTGAAGATACTCTACATTCGAATTAAATGTCCACAAACGGAAGTGTATCTAATACAGCTGTCGGTTGCTTCCTTTAAAGATTGTACATTCCTTACCATGTCTTGTTCCATAAATAGCTGCAAAACATGCTTCCTCACCAAATTGTATAAAATGCCTCGTCTGTCTTCCTCAGTAGTTGCATCATAATAGCCCAAAGTAACATCATAACCCTCACATGTCAATCCTGAAGCAAAATTCAACATCATGTATAACTTCACCGTATTTCCTACATGCATCATGTGTGTGCACACAACTCAGAAATTATGACTATTCAAAATACTTTATAAACAACAGAACAAGCATCAGTCAAAAATGTTCCTAGTTAAACTACTGTCCAACAGAAACATCTTTCTCAAACCAGAACCACTCATACACAGTCTCTCATCCAACCTACTTTACAACATATGCGCCTACAGAAAAGGCATCTCATGCACTTTCCTCAGAAATGTCACAGTATTCTGTGTGGCAAAGATAAAGCAAAATACACATCATACGTTACTATAAGTCACAAGAAAATTCATTACATGTGCAAATATCTTCCTGAAGAAAAGGATGAGTATCTTAGAACCTCAAAACCAAGTCTACTCTGCTAGACCAATATCTCGAAAGAAAACTCCCAAACTCACGAAAGAAGATAACAGTACTACATTTCAGACAGATACTTCACCAGTAAACTCAGAATAATACCAGCTGAATTCAAATGCTCACAAATGGCTCACCATTTCATAGTGTCATAATGCAAATATAGATGCAAAAGAATTGTCTGTTTCCACTGTATTATCAGCTAGTCAGACTATGCTTAGCAAATTCAAAATACTTTTCTTCACCCCCACACAAATCATAGATCATCACTGTTCTTTAAAATTCCGTATTGAGCATATTGACAGTAAGAGATACATTAACAGATAAACAGATTAGTTGAGTATGAAACAGTGCTGAAAGGTAAAGTAGGGCTGGGGCACAAGCTCGCCACTGCATGTGACTTCCAAAGTACAGTAAACCCCCTAGGATATTATTCTTAGTACACGTTAATGTTCGTTATGTGATGAAGCACTTGTGATTTATGTGTGCGTGTGGTTTCAAGTTCCACAGTATTTTCATGTGTAGTTCGTCGCACCCAAAAGGGATCTTCATACACCAATAAAACCTTGGTACTTGAAGACTTTCCTTTATCAGATAAATTATGCCACTTGAACAACACTTTCTAACCTATCTGTATACTCTTGATGTTGACTCGTCTATTCTGTAGCTTCTTCCCCTTCTATGCGGCATCCTTAAAGTTTTCCAATGCTAAGTAAATTATTTCACGGTGTCTTAAACGTAGTTGTATCTGGAAGGCTACAAACTGTTTCATCCAATCTGATGGTGGTTTATTCTTTGATATAAGGAGTGGAGGTAAACTTATAGAATCATTCGGTAGCTCGTTTATGATATTTTCAAAAGCAGATAGGTGTAAATCCTAATTTATATGTTGACGATAGGAACACAATCTGCAAACCTAACATAATTCGTTCGCAATGCAACCTGAGGGAGTACAAGTTGGCATAAAACGTGATATAAATATTGGTCTAATTCTTCTACATTTCAAAGATTTTAGCTATGTATTACAATGAAATTGTGGGCCATTATTAGAAATTACTTCATCAACATGCCCCACTCCTTTCAGAAAGTTCTTTGCGAATGCTATAGAAACAAATTTAGCAGTAGCTTTCCGTAAAGGTGTGAATGACACAAATTTAGAGGTATATACTCAGCAGTTACATAAACAAATGAGTGACCATGTTTAGATCTCGTAAATTGGCCGAAAACGTCAATAGCAGATAATTCTCTTAGTTTCACAAGGATGATCGGAAATTGTGAAGTTCTATGGGTAGTGGTTGGTGTTTTAGCATTTTGGCACAGTTTGCATTTTGCTTTTCCATATTGTTGAAGAAACGTGTATGCTATGTGCAGCAAAAACTCAAATTACCAAAAGATCCTCAATTAATACAGTAATCTCCACCGGCCGTACTAGCACGATCACGGCAGGCTGCGACCTCTCGTGTCGTGCGGCTACTCTCCACCGCAGGCAGCGCCCGACCACTTCCCACTGCTCTCAACAACTGTTCGCTCTCTACTACTCGCGATAATAATATCTCAGAACCAGGCTTTCTGTACGCACACCACAACAGAATCATTGGTCAACTTTGAAAGAAGCATTAACGTCCAACTTTCATGGTGAAGTATTTCATCAGCGGCGTATTTTATCGGAAAGGATGCCATCACCATTAAGACGTACATGCCCTATGGTAAAATAACGGTTTTAGTTTCCCCTTGCTTTCAGCTATTCGCCGTAGCACTATAGAAGAGGCATGTTAGCTAAATGCTAGAGGGCGAAATAAGTGAGTCATTAAGAATGTTTTTCCTGCAACTACTGAAAAGGGTGTTGCCCCTCTGCAGGAACCACAGAACTTTGTGGCATCTCCACTGCTACCTTTCCGTTGTAGTTTCACCTATGGTACGGCCATCTGTATCGATAAAATTCGCGAGCCACCCCGCCTTGGGAAAGACCGTGCTGCACTTGTCAATTTTGGGATAGTCTAACATAGAAAAATCCAGTGGATTGAGGTCAGTTAAGTTTGGAGGCCAGCTCGCTTTATCTATTCCAGACAATACTGCAGTGTTGGGCGTCGTGTTATATCAGCAACACCATGTAGTGATGCCCCATTAGACATGCACTACTTTCCCCGACCATGGGCCATGAGCGAAAACTGAGGCTACTTCAATGAGAGACTTCACCAAAGAAATTAAGTATATTTGTATTAACTATAGCAATATTTTATTGTGAACCTAGTGGGTGCTTGCAACAACACGTTGGCAGTTAACTCTCTAACGTCTTGTTTGCATACTCATATTCATGACTTACGTTACTGTACATTTTCAAGCATGTCTATTTTCTTCAGACTTTCACTCCATTCCACCCCTGTATGAAACATGTCAACGGAATATACACACAGATATTGTGATCACTGGTACCTTAATATTTATCCACTTCATTGTGTCAGTTGTTTTTCCTCTCTGTCAAACAGTCTTCCCACAACCATGTCACCTAATTTACTACCAGATTTTTTCTGCATGATCGTAACTACACTACAAAGTGGACTATACTTGTCATTACACAAATGTATGTTGCATCCACACTCCAATACCTGACCTGCTGCCCAGGGAAAAATAGAGAATGATGGCGTACTTATGCCTTGTGTACTTGGAGATACAGCTAAAAGCATAATACTCGTATGGTATGATTATTAGTCTGCAAATGAAGTAAATTGTAATGTTATTTGTACAGTATACTGTCATAGATCATCAGTAACAATATATGCAGTTATATGCCCAATAACCAGTACATATCCAGCGGATCTATGAAATGTGAAGAGGTAAGCGGCAAAAACAATGAAACGTCCTTGTTGATTAAAACTATGAGAGTAAGAGGGACTCGAACATGAAAACCTGCCAGCTAGATGCTGGTGATCTTTTAACGGAAAATGTTGAAATTTGAAGCTCGATTTATCAAAAACGCTTGACCAGTGCATCGTACTATTGAGCAACATTTTTTGTCTTAAGATGTTAGCCCACCATCACGGAAACTGGCAGAGGAGAAGATACTTGGAATATATCCAGCAGTTCCATGGTTTTTCCAATAAAATTTCTTTAGAAATAGTGAGGAAAGACCAAATATTGGTATAAAAATTACAAATGAAATTTTCCATCACGGACTTTCATTACGTGACTGCTGCAGCAGGATTCACAGATGAAATGGGCAGGGTGTACATAAAGTCCGGGAACACTTTCGATTATTTATTGCACAATAACTAAACACTGTACAGAAGATGTCATACATACTGTATTTCGAAGAGAAACTTTTTTTTTTTTTTTTTTTTTTTTTTTTACGAGCATTCGATATGTGAACCAAGAACGCGGCAGACGTCAATACGCTAATCGAATTCTTGCCATACCCGCTCCAGCATGGCATCGTCGACTGTGGGCGTCAGTTCCCGTATTCTCTCCCAGGGTTCTGCTACATCACGTGGTAAAGACGGTACATGCACCAGATCTTTCATGTGTCCCCACAGAAAAAAGTAACACGGAGTGAGATATGATGATCGGGGAGGCCATTTAATGAAACAGCTCGCTCCGCACCTGAATTCGCCACGTTTGTGACTAGCGCTGACTGTCGACAAATTACCAAACTAAGCTGCGGCGGTATATGGTTCAAATGGCTCTGAGCACTATGAGACTTAACTTCTGAGGTCATCAGTCCCCTACAACTTAGAACTACTTAAACCTAACTAACCTAAGGACATCACACATCCATGCCCGAGGCACGATTCGAACCTGCGACCGTCGTGGTTCCAGACTGTAGCGCCTAGAACCGCTCGGCCACCCCGGTCGGTGAGGCGGTATACATGAAAAAACACGTTCAGGGTTTCTCTTCTAAATGAGATATGTATGATATCTGTACAATGGTTGGTTCTTGTGCAGTAAATAATTGAAAGTGTTCGCGGACTTTATGTACAACCTGTATAGTGAGCGCGTAGACAACGACGTTCTCAGATGTAGGCGGAAATCAGTCTAAAATGCATAAATAAAATTTGTATATTAATATCTTCTGAAATGAAGTGCTTTCAGAGCCATAGGAACCACAGCGGTAAATGTATTTACTTTCAGACCAGTGACGTGCTAAATGATCAGAACGAAATGCTTATAGTAAACTAAATCCCCAGTTTTTAGATGTTGCTATGACAGATTTGAAATTGTTTTCTTTCAACATCGGCCTCAAGCTGGTCGTCACAGCCAACCAAGGTTCTTGCAGCCCAGCCGCCCATGTACTCCTGCAGCTGCGCATTACAGTAACTCTGGTGTACCGTATCCGCAACGACACTGCTCTACCGTTAGCGCGGGACGTCATTGCTATGCGCTCTGACACAGTGCAGCATATCCACAGCCAACTAAATGACGGTACCCAGGCTCATGTCATAGTGCCCCCGACTGGAGTGGATGCACATACTCCCAGCACAGCTATTAGCGGCGCTTCACGGGCGCCGTGCATTCGAGCGCAGCAGTTCCCGCTCCGGCCACCGGTCGAATGTGTGTCAAAGCTGCTACGGCCTTATAGAGAAGCGTCCTCAGCTAGGCGAAGCCGCTGGTGTACGAGCTGTCAGCTAGCCCTGATGGTTCTGGGCTTCGCACTGGACCTTCCAAGGCAAAACCACCCGCTGTGCCCCATCGCCTGATGATCCAGCCGGTCTCTGAGAATCCTGGGTTTATCAAAGAGCGTCTGCGCTTTCGAGGCAACCCACTTCGGCCGTGCGTAATGTACGTTATTCCGCTTTCTAACCACGCTTTGCTGTAATGCAGATTGCCACTATGGAGCAGTACATATTGTTGTTTTTGGGTAAGCATTCTTAACCCAATGCTGTCTGTAGTACAACCGATCCCATTCCACAGCTCCCCACACACGCCACTTTGAAGTGCAGAGTAGCTATCCTACAATATTAACAGCCAAACGTAACTAGTGCACAATAGTAATTATACATCAACAGACCTTACGGCCACACAGGTTAACAAACTATATTCACCTGATTTTCATAGGCTTCAATGAAATACTGTACCGACAGGAAAAGATATCAACACCAAGAAAGAATTGTAAGACATGAAGCAATGTTGGTAGGCGTGTATCTACATGCGAAAGATATCTATTTGCTCCAGAGTGATGCTAATTGCGCCACCGCGTATTTAAAGTAAACTCGTTTACTTTAAATAGGCGTTGTAACGGTTGTTAGCGTTAGTCACCTTTGAGATTGGAGGTTGTGGACTGATGTTAATTGAGAAGTCCTGCTAAACTTGCAGAACAGGACAGGTAATTTAAGTTATGGAAAGGGGCCAAAATAAGCCGCTGTCAGTTACACTCGAACATACAACCTTTTATTTGATTAAACATTACAAGAGCCAAGAAATTGAAACACACACACTCACACTCACAGCTTTACTTTTGGAACTTAATTAGCGGTTGAATGCGGCGTACAATCTCATGCCTTAAAGGCAAGACCACTTTAATTTAAAAACGGCCGAAATTCAATAACGTAAAGCTCCACCAAAATCATAAATTCAAAAGGGAAGCCTTATCTTAAAACAGTTCCTCAATTAGGCTCAGGGCCCAAATAATCAGACACTTTAAGAGCAAGTAAGTTAAATTCAAACTCGGACCGAAGGCCCAGCACTTAACACTCAATAGCATTAATTTTAAAAATGCCAAAGGCTTTACCTAAAACAGTACTTAAATTAGGCTGAATGCCCAAACCATCTGATGCCTTAACAACAAAACAACCTTAATCTAAAAATCGGCTAGAAGCCATACAAGTACAAACAACAAGAACAAACAAGAAAAGGCAGTACACACAAGGGCACTCTGAAGTTCCGAGAGTCGGCCTTCACCCGACCAGCACACAACAGGGAGTTCAATGGAACAACGTAGAAGGTATTGGCGGCCACAACCAACTGCACATTGAGCTGTCAAACTACACACTATGCTGGACAGCGACAACACGATGAGAAAAACACTGGCTGAATTTACGTCAACGGTCAAGGGTAGTAACCGAACGGTATGGCCAGAAAGCCGATGATTCCGCTGGTGCACTTCAGTTCAAATAACCAAGTACAGTTAAACTCCACCGGAAGGTGGCTAAGATTTGCCAATTTGAAAACACGCGTTGTTGCTCGCAGTAATATCCAAACAGCCGACAAAAAACTCCAAACGACACATTGTCAACAGTCGTAACTTTCTGGTAGAATAAGTCCAAACTCAACTTTCATGTCCAGGATCGGTGAGCCACGAACGCGTAGCAATGGGAACAGCACCACACACTCGGACACCGTGTAGGGCCACCAGCAGGCCCTGCCAAACCACGCACTGCGGTGATTTCCTCGCTGCTCCACGCCAACCAACCAACTACCAGGCCCGGAAATGGTGAAAGGACCAAAAATACGTCGGCTGATGAGGCGATCAGCCGAACGACCAACCAACTGTCGTCCTGCTCCAATCTCCCTCCGTCGGACAGCTCATGTGAGTCGCCAGCGGTCGGCGAGTAGTGGCTGTCAGTTCCTCAACAGTGCTCCGACCCCGACTTCACTGCTGCTGCGTCCCGACTGAACTGCTGGTCCGTCTCCAACTGACTGCCAGACACACGACGACCTGGAAATACTATCTGTCGCTCCAGAGACGGTACGACAGTGCACCCATCGATAAGCGCTACTGCTGCCGCTCACAGGAAAGTACGGCAGGAAGTTAATGACGCCGGTAAATGGAATAAGAAAACGAGGCGCAGAACCGTAATAGAAGATGACGACTATAAATGGGATAAACATGAGCCCTGCACGGCTCATTAGTCAAGAAAACCTTTAAGGCGAAAAAGGCTCCATTATCAAAACTTGAGTTTGAACGAGCTCATGTAATAGGGCTACAAGAAGCTGGACATTCCTTCTGCGGTTCTGTAGATGGCAAGAATGTAGGGAATGTACATGAATGCCTTCCGACAATCATATCTTTTTCGATGTCTTCGCATTTTTCGTGCAGCAATTTCGTCTTAGCTTCCCTGAACTTCCTATTTATTTCATTCCTCAGCGACTTGTATTTCTGTATTCCTGATTTTCCCGGAACATGTTTGTACTTCCTCCTTTCATCAATCAACTGAAGTATTTCTTCTGTTACCCATGGTTTCTTCGCCGCTACCTTGTTTGTACCTATGTTTTCCTTCCCAACTTCTGTGATGGCCCTTTTTAGAGACGTCCATTCCTCTTCTACTGTACCGCCTACTGCGCTATTCCTTATTCCTGTATCTATAGCGCTAGAGAACTTCAAACGTATATCGTCATTTCTTAGAACTTTCGTATCCCACTTCTTTGCGTATTGATTCTTCCTGACTAATGTCTTGAACTTCAGCCTACTATTCATCACTATTACATTGTGATCTGAGTCTATATCTGCTCCTGGGTACGCTTTACAATCCAATATCTGATTTCGCAATCTCTGTCTGACCATGATGTAATCTAATTGAAATCTTCCCGTATATGAGCGCCTGCAAACAACCTGTCTGCGTGCTAGACGCAGGTGACCTATGCCTACAATTATAATCTACAAAGCGATTTCATAGGAAAGCAGGAACTCTTCTTTATTTATTTTATTTTATTTTTAATTTGTTAAACAGGGGCAACGTTCGCCTACATACTGCTGTTGTAACCCAACATGATCTACAGGGTGTTAGGGTATGGCACTATACCTCAAACTGACATCCAGCGTTGTAAAACACAAGGCATGCTTGTTTGCATATTTGCATGCAGCATGGTGGAGGGTACACTGGTTATTAATACACTCCTGGAAATTGAAATAAGAACACCGTGAATTCATTGCCCCAGGAAGGAGAAACTTTATTGACACATTCCTGGGGTCAGATACATCACATGATCACACTGACAGAACCACAGGCACATAGACACAGGCAACAGAGCATGCATAATGTCGGCAGTAGTACAGTGTATATCCACATTTCGCAGCAATGCAGGCTGCTATTCTCCCATGGAGACGATCGTAGTGATGCTGCATGTAGTCCTGTGGAACGGCTTGCCATGCCATTTCCACCTGGCGCCTCAGTTGGACCAGCGTTCGTGCTGGACGTGCAGACCGCGTGAGACGACGCTTCATCCAGTCCCGAACATGCTCAATGGGGGACAGATCCGGAGATCTTGCTGGCCAGGGTAGTTGACTTACACCTTCTAGAGCACGTTGGGTGGCACGGGATACATGCGGACGTGCATTGTCCTGTTGGAACAGCAAGTTCCCTTGCCGGTCTAGGAATGGTAGAACGATGGGTTCGATGACGGTTTGGATGTACCGTGCACTATTCAGTGTCCCCTCGACGATCACCAGAGGTGTACGGCCAGTGTAGGAGATCGCTCCCCACACCATGATGCCGGAAGTTAGCCTTGTGTGCCTCGGTCGTATGCAGTCCTGATTGTGGCACTCACCTGCAGAGCGCCAAACACACATACGACCATCATTAGCACCGAGGCAGAAGCGACTCTCATCGCTGAAGACGACACGTCTCCATTCGGCCCTCCATTCACGCCTGTCGCGACACCACTGGAGGCGGATTGCACGATGTTGGGGCGTGAGCGGAAGACGGCCTAACGGTGTGCGGGACCGTAGCCCAGCTTCATGGAGACGGTTGCGAATGGTCCTCGCCGATACCCCAGGAGCAACAGTGTCCCTAATTTGCTGGGAAGTGGCGGTGCGGTCCCCTACGGCACTGCGTAGGATCCTACGGTCTTGGCGTGCATCCGTGCGTCGCTGCGGTCCGGTCCCAGGTCGAAGGGCACGTGCACCTTCCGCCGACCACTGGCGACAACATCGATGTACTGTGGAGACCTCACGCCCCACGTGTTGAGCAATTCGGCGGTACGTCCACCTGGCCTCCCGCATGTCCACTATACGCCCTCGCTCAAAGTCCGTCAACTGCACATACGGTTCACGTCCACGCTGTCGCGGCATGCTACCAGTGTTAAAGACTGCGATGGAGCTCCGTATGCCACGGCAAACTGGCTGACACTGACGGCGGCGGTGCACAAATGCTGCGCAGCTAGCGCCATTTGACGGCCAACACCGCGGTACCTGGTGTGTCCGCTGTGCCGTGCGTGTGATCACTGCTTGTACAGCCCTCTCGCAGTGTCCGGAGCAAGTATGGTGGGTCTGACACACCGGTGTCAATGTGTTCTTTTTTCCATTTCCAGGAGTGTATATCAGTAGTAGTGGCTGTTGCTTAAGAGCACAAGAGAACATGAACTCCCTAACTTTTCACCCCCCCCCCCCAGATTTGTTGGTTATTTTTCTTTGAATGCTGTTTAATGTAATATAGATACGGTGATCAGAAATACACGGCACTTAATCTGTCACACTATGCTACATTGTTACTACTCCTGACTGTGACTGCATGGAACTTGGCATCTAGGTCGCGAGAACACCTTCAGTTGTGCACATTTTAAGGAGCTTTTGCGCATGCACAATTGTCGTGACGCAATTGCGTTATGGGCAAATACATCCATACAGATTTAGGCCGGCCGGGGTGGCCGAGCGGATCTAGGCGCTACAGTCTGGAACCGCGCGACCGATACGGTCGCGTATTCGAATCCTGCCTCGGGCATGGATGTGTGTGATGTCCTTAGGTTACTTAGGTTTAAGTAGTTCTATGTTATAGGGGACTGATGACCTCAGAAATTAAGTCCCATAGTGCTCAGAATCATTTGAACCATACAGATTTCATGAACAACTACACGGTTTGCGTAATATAATAAGTTTTGCACTTTATCATACGGTAATCGATTCGAGGCGCTGAGAACCGTGAAGCACTTCATCGTCGATTGTTAGACAACAGCATTAATTCAGGCTTCTGACACCTGCCAATCTTATGGTGGGGTAGGTTTATCTGTACTGCAGGCCTAAATTGTATGAGTGAACATCCAGAAAAAAAAACTGTTTCTCTCAATTTTCTGATATTCACTTAAATGTGAGATCGACAACGGTGTGCTTTTGGCCCTTGTGGTTCTCAATGCTTCTTTTTCCGAGGGCCTCTCAGACCAGATCCGTTGACTGAGGAAGTGAGAAAATCGAATAAGAGTGACCACACGCGAATATTTAGAAAATAAATGTATAAGAAGCATAAGTTAACTTACACATGTGTTAGGGATCTTGTACATTTGTAGGAAAAAGTAAAACAGGATGAAAAGTCCCAGTTACACAAAAGTGCGTAAAGAATATCAGCCATACCTTGTACATTATTTCGGTCTTGCACGAAACTGTACATAATTATGTATCAAACATGACTTTTGGACAAGTTGTGCATATTATTGTTATTATTATTATTAACAGTGACTGTAGTTGTATAAATACGTTGATAAGCGTAACTGTTATATTGTAGATACTTTAATTTCATACTCTAGCATTTATCTGAATCAAAAAATTTGTGAACACGCAGAATGTATACTCATGAGCTGCCACTCTGTACTAGCATTTCACATTTGCAATGCCATATCCGGCACTTTCTCTAACGTGTGATCATACAATGTTAATCAGTTAAAAATGTCATCTAGACAAGTGTAATTCCGACATTCCGCTACTGTGCAATAATAATTTTGTATGTTGAGTTTTTCTGTCACTCTATGTACTTGAATTGGTAAAAAATTACATTTATTCGTACTAAGTGTGTTCGTATTATGTTTTAGGGTTCCGTAGTCAATCGGTAAAAACTGAACCATTATCGGATTTCTTAGTTGTCCCTCTGTCTGTCTGTCCAACTCTTGAGACCTCTTTTTCTCAGGATCGGTTAGAGGTTTCATGTTGAAATTTATGTCACATTTCAAAGTCTCTGGCGTAAAACATTTACACTACTACGTCAATGTGAATATGCAGCCATTTTGCATGATTGTTTGACAATTCATACAGTAAACAGTTTTCAACACACAGTTGTTAAAACTGTTTAAATGAAACTCAGTGAAGACTTCATTGGTCCTTTGTAGCTGTATTTGTTCCTGTCACTTATAAACGCACACAACCGGTTTAGCACCTTTTATAATTATATCACATAAAATATGGAGTACTGTTTTACAGTAACAAACTTACGTTCCTAATCCGTCAAAATTCTCAGAGATTTAAATCTGGTTTTCAGTAGTAAGTAGAGTGGTTTATGATACATGTTTGTGTATACAATTCAAAATTATTTCCTGCTAATTGGTTGAGCTACTGTGAAATGATGTGCCCTACCACCTTGAAAACGGTGCTTTTGTCTTCTACCAGGTTAAGGTAGGGTGACCAAACCTCCCAGAAAACCGGGATTGTCCCGGTTTTCATCCCTGTGTTCCGGTGTCCCGAAAATTTGTTTCGGGACGCTCAAAAGTCCCGGAATTCAGATTTTAAATACATTTCGTGAAACTTTCTCAAATTTTGGGGATTTCGCTATATTAAATGAAATACAACACAATAAATTAATACATTTTAGCTTATTTGTCTAAAACCTCCATTGTCCTATACTAGTAATCACAGTATCAGTATTGATACACTCAGGCAATAATTTACTTTGAGTGGTACTTTGGCCAACAAGTAGTAAGTTGTATTATTGTAACAGAGCTATGAAACCGTCCGATTGTCGCGCCACATACTCACACACTCATTGTCAGAACAGTGTAGTAGTTGATGTTTTGTCAGACAAACTGCAATAGTTTTTTCTCAAATTAGTGGTATTATTGTTGCAGTACTGTGAAACGCAATGCCGAAACGTGCCTGCACGTTCAATGACTGTTATTGCACGGAATGGAATTTCATTAAGAAAGGTCGTTTTGATTACGAAGCAGAGCGTTCCGTAAGTAACTGTTTTATTAGTATAAGTCAAGGTGGACGTTCCGACATAGTTGATCACATCAGGTCAAAGAAACACGTTAACAGATACAGTGCACCAAGCTGCAGTGAAACTCTACAAAATTATTTTGTGAAGCATCAGTCAAGTGAAGAGACGATAGTTTGAGCAGCCGAGCTTACACTAGCCTACCACACGGTAAAACACCACCAAACTTATAGATCTAGTGATTGTACTACTAAGCTTAACAGCATTATGTTTGTGATTCTTGAGTTTCTCCCGGCGTATTTGATAATCAAAATATCCACGAATGTACTGCCGGTCTATAGTGTCCAACGGGCACAATATTTCGGCGATCACACATGTCGCCATCATCAGGTGAACTGACTGACTGAGCTCCTGTGAACGCGCCGGCACGGAGATCCGTACGCTATGGCTGCTCAGGGCAGCGCGTTCACAGGAGCTCAGTCCGTCAGTTCACCTGATGATGGCGACATGTGTGATCGCCGAAATATTGTGCCCGTTGGACACTATAGACCGGCAGTACACCCGTGGATATTTTGATTAGCATTATGTTTGATGATTCTTCCATTCCAAAAAAGTTTAGTTCAGCATGAACTAAAGTGTCAGCCTTAGTGAAAGGAGTTATTGTTCCCCAGAGTGTAAAGGAAAGCTTTGAATACATCAAAAAGTCTTTCTACGGAATATCCACTGATGCCAGCAATCGTAAGGCGACTATAACGTTTCCGTTTGTTGTTCAGATTTCGATATTAATCAGGGAATTCAGACCAAACTTTTGAAGGTGAGTTCCCTACCTAATGAAACATCTACGAAATTTCAAGATTTTGTATGAATACTATCGAAATGTTTGATCTTGAGAAAAATGTGTGGCATTTTGTGGAGACAACACCAACACAAACTTTGGTGGTTTAAAAAGACAAGGCAAATGCAACGTATTTACCAAATTAAAGGCAACATTGCATGAAAACATTGAAGGAATAGGGTGCCCTGCACATGTTTTACACAATAGCCTGCAGACATCTGCTGACAGTATAAGTTGTGATGTTGAAACTATCGTCACGAAGGTATACTCACACTGTTACATATATACTGTTAGAACAGAGAGGCTTAAGGAGTTCTGTGATTATGTGGGAACTGACTATATGAATGTAATGTGTCACTCGAAAACTTGCTGGTTATCACTGTTTCCAGCAGTTGAAAGAGTAATCCACCTGTTAGAACTGCTAAAAGGTTTTTTCCTAAATAAAGACAAAGCCCCAAAATATTGGTTCAGTTTTTCAGTAACCCTTTAAGTGAAGCGTACTTATGGTTCATTCACAGTCAGCTTAGCACTTTGCAGTATGGGATAAAGGAAATTGAGGGAAGCACGAAAAGTGTAATAGAGGTAAATGATGTTTTGAAAAATACGCTGGAAACTGTTACTAAGAGGAGACAACAGCAGTTCATTTCTTTTAATGTTAAATCTGTCCTTAAAAGAGCAGAAGTATCAGTAGCAGCGGGAAGGAGTTTTAGAGGCGAAGTTAACAAGTCTTATGACACTTGTGTAGAATATCTCAGCAAGCGGAGCGCCTCATATTTACCCTCATCGCCGGTGTTTGATTGGATGTTACTGAAGAGAGTTCCAAAATTGGAAAGTGTTGAAGAGACAGTTTCTTGTTTGAAGAGTAAAGAGATTGAAATCGATGATTCCATTCTCTTTCATCAGTTCGGCATACTGACAAATTTTGAAGAAAGTCTTCACAAGTAAAATGATGAAAAAAGAAACGTAATTGTAATGTCATGAGAAGTGGGTGAGTTTTTTAAAAGCAGTGACTGTCTTCAGCATTACTCTGTGTTGGTAATAATTGCAAGGTATTTATTTACAATCCCAGCCCATAATGCCAATGTGGAAAGAATATTTTCGTTCATGAATATCCAGTGGACTGATGAAAGAAACAGAATGGAGGTGGACTCTCTTGAAGCAATTATGCAGATCCTGTACAACTACAAAATGGATTGTGCCGTTTAATCACTGTGTCTCAAAGAACAAAGACATGATAAAGAAGGCTGGAGGCAGTGAAAAATACCCTTTTCTCCAAGGACAGTCAATTCCAACTAAAGTGCTCAGTAATATTAAAGCTCGGGTTAATATTAATGATTAAAAGTAGAATGGCTGTAAAATTTTGTAAAATCGTAATACATTTCCTTATTACTGTACACGTTTATTAAATGTCATTAATTATACAGATAATCTAGATTATATCAATCTTTTGTATCCTATTATTAGTTATAATAATCGGATTAACGAAATGTGTGAACAAATCATTAATATTTAAAATTAAGAAACCTGGGTACATGTGGAATGAGGTGTCCAATGGCACCCGGGTGAATGTGTCCCGGTTTTCACCGAAAATAATTTGGTCACCCTAGGTTAAGGGCGCGCAACTACCGATCCATGTTGGTGCTAACACCGCAGGTCTACATCTGCATCTACATCTATACTCTGCAAACCACCGCCAGGTGTATGGCAGAGAGTACGTCCCACTTCATCAGTTACTAGAGTTTCTTCTTTTTCTATTCACGTATGGAGTGCTAGAAGAATGGTTGTTTGAGCGTCTTTGTGAATACAGTAAGCATTATCCTCACAGTCCCTATATGAGCGATACCTAGGGATTTGTAGTATATTCCTAGACTAATCATTTAAGTCCTTTAAGAACAGCTTTTTCTACATACAAGTTTATCAAGGGTTCACAAATTTAGCATTGGAGGGCAGCGCGGAGGGTAAAAATCGTAGAGGGAGACCAAGAGATGAATACTCTAAGCAGATTCAGAAGGATGTAGGTTGCAGTAAGTACTGGTAGATGAAGAAGCTTGCACAGGATAGAGTAGCATGGAGAGCTGCATCAAACCAGTCTCAGGACTGAAGACAACAACAACAGTGTCTGCAAAAACTATCATCGTCGTACTAGCGATCAGTCGGCCTTCCTCCGTAAGAGGAAGGAATGAGAAGCACAAAATAAAAACCTTTGTACGACTGTCGCAGTTTATTTTTCTGACAGTCGTTGGTTGGCACGAAACAACTGAGTACAAAGAAAAATACAAAAATATAGCTATGGGCACTTTTTGTTTTCAAAAACATAATGGACAGCTGCGATGAGGTTTCAAAATATACGCGTACATTAAGGTCAGGTTCTCATTCAAAATGACCAAAAAATCAATTTCTTTACTCCACTTTTTGAAATGTATGTATGTATAGAATGTTGCAACGGAAAGGTTTTTTAATCCGTAACGCACAGCCCATTGTTCGAAGCGGTGTGATGACCACTGTGTGACACTCTCAACCGGAGACGCCCGGTTCAGGTAGAAAACTTGTCGTGCCGTGACACATGTTCACAAAATGATTTCTATTGCAGTATTCATGCAATCATATTCGTTGAAAAAGCAGACGAACAATGTGTGAAGGCTGCCGAACACAGCATATCCAGTTCAGCCAGATCGGATTTTCTCGTCAAGAAGGACGAGGGAATTGTTCTCCAGGAGCGAGTTAGGGGAAGAGTTTATGCAGACTAAACGTAAGTAACGAAAGACTTTTCTTTGGTAAAATTTTGGGCGAAATTGGTCAAAACATTATTTTGCTCCGCCGTATTGGATTATTCATTTTGAATTTTCAAAATCTAACTTCAGATTTGTGTCCAGTGATATCAAAAATATATAATAACCTGTGCTCGTTATGCAAATTGAATCAATAATACTTATAAAACTTTTCCCCAAACATAACACAAATTTTTGTCGGGAAATGATTTATCAAAGCTCCTTGCAGCATAAAACAAAAACAGTTCAACCTACTTCTACCTTTGACCCCCCAAAAGCTAAACATTTTCCTTGGGAGCTTATACCTGTATTGTACCAAAGTTGTTAATAGTCACCATTTTTTGTAAAGTAATAAAGAGTGAACAAAACCCCCGAAAACCGAATTCAAAGTTCATGTTAGCACTACATCGTTAAATTTAAGATTATTGTGGTTAGGTATAAGCTCCCATAAATTTAATGTAGTATCGACTGATATTATCCACTTTTGATTTCAGATAACTCCTGAGTGGCTACGCTGCAGGCAATCTGCGTCGCAGGTCCTTGGTCCAACCATTTGCTTTGTATTGACAACCTAAAACGTAAAACATAGTTCAAAATACGATAAATAATAATTTTAAAAAAACTTTGCCAACTTTTAGCTCATCTAAATGAGAACTGGCCTTACTATGTCAAACCAAGTAACTTTTATTGAATGCTACACTACAGTTAGAAGTGACACGGATACGGGAGAGTATTTTTCACCGTAGTCATCAGTTTTCAGGAAACAACGGTCGGAATGCTCTACCAATCGTTAAATTCCTCCACAGTGGAAGTCCGCGCCCTGGTCACGAGGAGATAAGATAACCATTTTGTGAACATCTCCATCGTTTGAAACTCTGCTACTGCTGTGAATCATGTCTTCTGTTGCCAGGACATTGGAATCTTTGGCCTATGTCTATGATCTTCCTCGCTATTCAACATCACCCTCGTCTTTGAGGTCTCGGTCAAATTGTTGCCACCGTTTCATCGCGATAGGACGCGACGTTGTATTTGTTACACATACCGCCAGAATTTCATAGCGAATCTGTCTTTTGGATACAATAATAATACTGAGAGCTGGTTTCCCAGGATGGGGCAGGATAAGGTTACGCTTGTGGGCGCGGCCGTAATCAGTTACTCTCGGTAGCACAACAAATACGTAAACTTTATTTAAAGAAATTAAAATTTAAAATCAGTCTCTTAAAAGAAACAGAATTCACTGTATGATGACTGAAGGCCTTATCACAGAAAAATTCCACAATTATGTGGCCGAAGGCCACCAACAATAATCTCAAACAACTAACGGCTGATAACCTGAATTAGAAGTCAGGAAAGCGATTCCAAATAGCGCTTTTAAAATAAATACCTTGCTTTTAAAACAAGTTTGTGGTGTCACCGCCACACACCCCACTTGCTAGGCGGTAGCCTTTAAATCGGCCGCGGTCCGGTAGTATACGTCGGACCCGCGTGTCGCCATTATCAATGATTGCAGACCGAGCGCCGCCACACGGCAGGTCTAGAGAGACTTCCTAGCACTCGCCCCAGTTGTACAGCCGACTTTTCTAGCGATGGTTCACTGACTAAATACGCTCTCATTTGCCGAGACGATAGTTAGCATAGCCTTCAGCTACGTTATTTGCTACGACATAGCAATGCGCAATTATCAGTTACTATTGATATTGTGAATTATTTACCGTCAAAACCGACGTTCATCATTAATGGATTAAAGTTAAGTATTCCACCAGCTACGCCCGTTGTTTCTAAATTCTAATTTCCTAGTCCTGTTCCAGACCTCACGCCAGCCTGCGTGAGCTAAAACGCGTGCCTTTCGGCCACTCCAACAATAATTAGAAAATTACGAATATCCTTACAACAAACATCACAATCTAAGGAATCAGGACAAGCGGTTCTCAGCAAGTGTTCCAAGGATCGGCCTGGGAAAGTAACTCAAACATAAGGTAGGGTGAGACAGGCAGCCAAGAGTTGTACTCAAGTAACAGGATGGCAACTCAACGACGGGTACCTCAAGCACCAACCGACCAACCAACCCGCCTAACGTCCGATCACAGGTACAACGATGGAATATTTTTAGGCAAGGGCGAAGAGACAGACAGCATTATGTCTTCAGAAAACACCCAAGGCCGAAGGAAACTCTAGAACCAAGGTAGGCCTCCCAAAAGTATGTGCACAATACAATACATGAGGCTGTCGAACTACACGCGGTATCGGACAGCACCAACACGACGAGGGAAGGTACACTGCAGGCAAGGTACACTAACCTCCAGGGCAGGTAACTGGGGCGTTAGCGGCCACAAGGCAGAAAATACCTTTGGTTGCACTTCACTAAAAAGAGTAATACTAAATTCAATGATGAATAAAAAAATAGAGAAAGATGGCTCCATTTCACCGCCTCGAAACACTCACTCGTTGCCGCCAGTCTCAGTGGGCTTAGGAACAACAACCTGCTGACCGAAGGCGAGATCTCAGAATAGTCGGGGTTGCATTAGTAGTCAACACATCACTCCAGGTAATCTTGCAGGGTTCGGTGTGCAACGAAGTCGTCGCTCTCGAAGCTACCCTTCCTGGATCCGGCACTGGCAGCATGCCGCCAGCAGCCCTCGTTTGCCCTCACTGCTGCGACCCAAGCTACCTGATGTCTGTTCGCAGCTCCCACCAAATCCATTACGCTGACAGAATTAAAATAACTGCTCACTCAAAACCACAAATACACACGGATCTGGGAAAACAATTCCACCAACAACTCACAATACTAAAACCAGTCACTGTGAAACAATACGGGCGAATTATAAGTCGGCACAAACACAGGGACGCCCAAGCGGTCGGAAGACCAAACGTGCGTCGTCACTGTGATGACTGACCGAACGACCAACCAACGGTCGTCCCCACTCAAGTCAGCCACGGGGAATGTCCGAGTATAAATCGTCAACTGACAGCTTATTGCCATGAAGTCACTTCGATGGGCGGACACACACAGACACAGGAGAAAGTTGCACTACTCTAATATCACGGTCCATTCAACTAAACTTCGCCGAATCCGCTCCTTGATGTGGTCGTGCACTCTCGCGAGCACCTCCCTCCGTCGGACAGTGCATGTGCATCGCCAGCGGTTAGGCGAGTACTGGCTGTCCGGACCTCGCTGCTGGTCCGTCCCAACTCCACTCCCCCCACACACGACGACCCGGAAATACTAGAGGACGCTCCAAAGATGGTACCACAGTACTCGCTATCGATAAGCACTGTTACTGCCACTCACGGACAGACAAGGCCAGCAAACGTAGTGGCGCCAGTGAACGCACCAAGAAAACGAGACGCCACTATCGCTGTTACAAGATGCCAAGCTATGAACGGCATCAACGCGAGCCGCACACAGCTCAAATACTGTCCCACGTACTACAACCGTGCAGTAAGGTTACAGCTTCCGCGCCATTTCATTCCGACACTGTGATGGATCTGTTACGCGCACCGCAGCATAACTTTGTAGGCAGACAACCCAGAACTTTTATTTTCTTCTGAAAACGCGGCATATTAGTAGCGCCATGCCCTTAGCGTGGAAAGATATGTGTAACTTCCTTTGTGAGCTTCCCTCGCATCATGGTCCCTTTCTTGCTAAAAACGCCTTGCTCATTTTGTCAAACATAGATTGTGTACCTTCCAGAGAAACTGCCCCGTGGCTGTATTATATACATAAAGTGCCTGTGGGAAAGGAACGTGATTGGTTGTGGCCGGCCTGTGTGACCGAGCGGTTCTATGCGCTTTAGTCTGGAACCGCGCGACCGCTAAGGTTGCAGGTTCGCAGCCTGCCTCGGGCATGGATGTGTGTGATGTCCTTAGGTTAGTTAGGTTTAAGTAGTTCTGAGTTCTAGGGGACTGATGACCTCAGACGTTAAGTCCCGTAGTGCTCAGAGCCATTTGAACCATTTTTTCGTGATAGGTTGTTGTTGTTCGTGTCCCCTAGACAAAAGAAAAGACCTGCTGATTAGAAACTGATGTACAGAGACCTCACACGCGGTAGAGTACTAACTTCGGTGGCAGTTAGAACTAACAACTGTAAACAACAGATGTGCATTTTACCAGTTGTGAGCAGGCAGTGATAAGTAGTAGACGTGCGACAGCAGTGTGTCGACGTTGTTTTAACGTAAATCACAAGGGCGCGATACCTCTAAATCAAGTATTCAATCGTAGATTCTCCAGAATGTTTTGAAGAAGACAAAAGTTTATGCAAAATCCGTTCAGCACATCTTGACTCCCGATCAGAAAGGAAGCATGGACGCTTACTTTGACTTGATTTAAACGTAAAACGCGAATAACTTTTTTCTGAAAAAATTAACCACAAGTGACGAAACTTGATGTTCTCAATACGAAACTACCAAAAACGACAAATTTATGTTACGGATCAACGTTCTGGTGACATAATCGAAGTTGAAGCCAATGCGTCGCCCGTGTTGGCCAACATCCCAAAGAAATATAGTTTCACTCGGTTGTACGAATATCTGTGCATTGTACTTCAGTACGCGCAGACTCTGTACAATATCAGAAGCATTAAAACCACCACCTTAACTTTTCGCCGGCCGCTGTGGCCGAGCGGCTCTAGGTGCTTCATTTCAAATCCTGCCTGGGGCATGGATGTGTGTGATGTTCTTAGGTCAGTTCGGTTTAAATAGTTCAAAGTCTAGGAGCCTGATGACCTCAGATGTTAAGTCCCATAGTCCTTAGAGTCATTTGAAACTTTTTTTTTTTTTTTTTTACTTTTCGCTTGTTTACTAATTCAGTATCGAAACTTGCTAGACTGATGGAGTGTGACGAAAAAACCATGAACATTAGCTGCGAAAAATTGCGTCAGGAGTTCAAGTAATTTTATGCTTATTCGCTTGGTAGGTTTCCTGGCGGAATTTCGTGCTTGTGTTGCCTGATCTGATCGAAACACTTAATCCTTCGCTGCAATCACCGCGCATCCAGGCAACTACACACAAAAGCAATGAAACAAGGCGCTCTCAGGTGCTAAGCTGCAGTTAGCAAGTCAGGTTAAGGACAACTTAGAACCCCAGCAGAGTACGTGATGAGATACGATCAGCCGCAGTGTGTACACAAGCTGCTCATTAGCCGTCAGAGGCGGCAGGTGGTATAGGAGTCTCCCGCTGCAACACAGCCGCACTAACCGCCGAAGTAAGTTACCGACTTCATTGGTTGCAAGATGTAGCCGAGTCAGGAGGAAATTTACCATGTCGAAAGATATAAGCGTGCAGAACGCGCCAACAGAAATCTATGTGGTTCATTCTTAAGGCTAAACTTACAAAGTTGAGTTCAAATATTATACATGGCAATTAGAACCTAATTCAATTTGCAAAATCATCGTACCACACTTACTGCTTACTTTCAGTAATGAGCTACACTTTGTTGACATCATTCAACAGCTACAGAGGTAATATCACGTGAGAGGGATCTCGGAATAGCGACGTATTCTTTGCTGTACCAGTTGCAATAATCTTATAGCCGCTCTACGCGCTAGTTTTGAATCGTCATCCTTCGTTTTTCCGTTGCTCTATTATGAAAATTTAACTTAATCTGTGAAAAGGACCACTTATCCTCATTTTATCTTGGATGTTCAATAAGCTAGAGGTATCGATGCTTGTCGACTACGTACGTCATATTCTAACATGCGCTGAAGCATTAAATAAATCGTATTCGATGATTCCGATAACATTCTCATTTTTTCATTGACCCGAGTCAACTATATTTTAAAATATTTCTCTGCCTTTTTTACTGAGCAGTTGTGTTGTGTGATATTTGTTTGTTCGATCTGACGATAAAACCAATAAAGGCGCAGGATGCTAATTCTTTAATTATTCATGTAATTATATTTACGTACCTGTGACTTAATGTGATTTTTCCAAATATTATTTTAACTATAAATTACAGTACAATAATGTATGTTCCCTTTCCACCAGTCGTCCGGCAAATCAGAGAAATATGTTACAACATACTCAAAACTACAGTCGCTTCGACTTCTCCAACAAATTATAATATATTACCAAACCACTAACTGACAGCAACCGTATAACTATGGAAAGCATGCCACGCCATAGAAGTTTGATTTTCTGAGATTACACGATGTTAGTGAGTTTTTCTGCATAGTACACAGTAATTCTAATAATTAAAACGAAAGCAGCAATGTATCCACTCATTAATAATAAGTACACCCGAGAAGATAGTAAATTTTTCTTATGAAGGAATATGTATTATATATTTCTATGCCATTACTTCCGTGAACACTTCAGTAAGGCGTTACAGATCACTTGTAGCCTATAAGTCTCAAAATTCGTCCAGTATTTTTTTGCTTACAAGCTCAGTTCTCATTATCCCGTCGTCTGTAATCCCGTAGCCGGTAACACAGCCAGTTTTCATTCGTAGTATCCTTTGTTCTATTTGTAACTCTTTATGTACTGTAAAGAATCAAGGCTCTTTGGAGGAAAACAGGATGATACAAGGTGCGGAGAATAAAATAATTTACAAAATAGAAACTTGCCAATAAAAGGAAATATATAAATTCGAAAAAATTGTGTTTCATGTTCCTTAATTTTTATCTTTCGTAAAACTATAAAACTCACCTGTTGGTACCGGGTATCCATTTTGCTACCTATGAGGCATAGTTAAGACCGATTAGTAGCGTTTCCGTAATTGAAATTAATGTGCCGCAAAGTTTAATTCTACTAAGGTTCCATAGATTCCAGTCCAGATTGGTTTTTTCTGTTCCTTGTGTTTGATAAGCACCAGTTCAGAACTTTTCTGTAGTATCTGCTTGATGCTCTGGCTTGTTTGGTTACGATGCCACAGAACGATCTCTCTCCTCTTTCTTAATTATGACAACAAATCTACGAGGAGTGTTCAATAAGTAATACAACACTTTTTTCTGACAGCAGGTTGACTTCATTGAAGATTGTGATACACCATATTATTCCCACTCTTTTAGCTACAAAACCACGTTTTTCAACATAATATCCGTTCAGTACGACGGCCTTACACAACCTTACTGGGAGGGCCCTTATGCCCTCATGGTACTACTATACCGGGCGACGTCGGAGCCAATGTCTTGCTAAATCAATAACCTCATCAGCGACGCACTGCATCCATGGAGTGCATCCTTCATTGGTCCAAACAGTTGGAGGGGAGAGATGCGATATCCAGCTGTAGGGTGGGTGAGGAAGAACGGTTCAGTGAAGTTTTGTTAGCTCTTATCAGGTGTGGAGGCATTGCATTGTCATGGAGAGGAGGTTCGTTTGGATTTTTCTAGCGACAAACACTCTGAAAAATGGAGATGAGCGTTTGGCGTCATTGGCCGGGAGGCCCCTTGCGGGACAGGTCCGGCCGCCTTGGTACAGGTCTTATTAAATTCGGCGCCACATTGGGCTACCTGCGCGACGGATGGGGATGAAATGATAATGAAGGCAACACAATACCCAGTCCCTGAGCGGAGAAAATCCCCGACCCAGCTAAAAATCGAACCTGGGCCCGTGGGACGGCAATTCGTAAGCTGACCGCTCAGCTATCGGTGCGGACGACAAACACGTTGAACTCGTTTCTTCGTTTTCATGAGGGTAGCACAATACACTTCACAGATAGTCGATGCAGCATGCAGGAAGACATCAAACATAGTAATACACTCAGAATCCCAGAAGACCGTCGCCAAAATTTTACCAACTGAGGATGCAGCTCCGAACTTTATTTTTCCTCAGAGGATTGATGGCATGGCGCAACTCCATCGATTGCTGTTTTGTTGCTCTTAGGCGTGATGAAACCATGTTGCATCGCCTGTGACGATGGTCGTCAAGACGTCGACAGCCTCGTAACGCCAAACAACTCAGCACAGATGATCCTTCATTGCTCTTTACGATCATGTGTAAGGCGACGAGGAACCCAGTGAGCAAATAGTGTGCCGCCACTACCAACAGAGACCTGTAGTTGGGCAGCGAGGTATGACTGTGACCTTTCGATCGCCTCGAATGAGAGTGTCCTCACGTTCCAACATTTAGAAGCCGCAGCTGTGTGCGGCCGGCCGACACGCGGGAGATGCCAGCACGCGGGAGATGGAACAGGTATGGGCGACCTTGTTGGGATGATAACAGACACATCTCCCAACGACTCGTCAAGCTTTTGTTCTCAGCTATGAAGCGCCTATGAATATCAGCGATTCTCAGGTTTTCCTCCATAGGAAACTGAATGACAGCTTTCTGTTTGGAACGCAGACGTCATTATGAACGCAAGACGTATCGCCTCCGGGTATCTGAACTTTATGAACCTGTAGGAGTTGAAGCGTGAATATTCCACAATGTCCAACAGCAAATTACACATGTTTTCATTCGATATCGGCCGAGAAAAAGATGTATTGCCCTTGTGCATATCAATGTTGAAGTTCATTTGTTTTACCTGTCATCTATTAGGCGAATGCCGGAACACGAAATCACCATCAAACCATATGCAAGTACACATCCTTTTGCTCCATAAGGGTGCCATATTGACCGAAGTGCAACGTTATTTGCGAAACTGAAATTAGTTGAACAATAAGGTTTTGCGTGTCTATCCTTTTGACTGGAAGTCTGTGGGACCACGGCCATCGACAATTATTGCAAGGCAATTCAACGCCTACAGCGGTCAATATGCGTTAACTGAGACAGTTAGCAGTTGATGGTGGGAGTGCTGACATCACGGTTACAGAAGTCCTGCGTAATCTAGTTATGTTGGTCACTGATACAGTGTATATAACCCATTCAGCGTCAACTACGGCCTGAAGACGGCGCATCGAAGAGCCGAAACTTGTAGCTACATAGTAAATAAGATCATAGGCTGTAGGCGTTTGATTTTCTTACGTTAGTTGAACATTATCGTGTAGACAGTGCGTTTTATCGAGTTGGATGCTCGTGCGTTTCAGGGTAGGGGGCGATATGCGGGCCGGGAAGCGACACGAGAGTGAAAGTATTGAAAATATTGAGTGAAACAAGGTTACATTGAAGACTGTAAATATTAAAAGTGTGTTAAATGCCTACAAATGGTAGGAAGTGTAGAGCGAAAACGAAAGTGTGGTAATTAAAGAATTCTGGAGAGGGAACATAGTATGACGTTATGAAGGACGTTGCGCAGTATTCTACTGGCTGAAGAGATTAGCATTCACCGAATATTCCAAAGTGGCGCTAATTGTAAGGAAAGATACAGTCTGAGTACTGACTGAAATACTGTTTGATTGAAACTGTGTACCGCACAGTGACTATAACTGCAAGAAATCCTTACTGATTATTAAATATAACCAAGGGCACAATATTATCCACAAAAATGTAGTGAACCCTGTTGCAACTATGTGAAAACATTAACAGTGGGGTTAGGCACACAGTCATCGTTCTTAACATTCCCTCGTTCACCTCTGTGTAGCTTCTTCTCGCCTAATTTGCGACTGCTAAGTAAATATTATAAACGTAGCGATAGGGAGAAGAGTGTTAAACCACGTCCAGCCCCTTGGCAGTGAGCTAAAAGGAACAAAGCTCTACAACAGAACACAAGGCAGGCATGTGCAGGTACTGCTGACATTATGCGCTACCACAGACAAAAATACCTACATTTATACTGTTCTCGTAATTCCTAAAGAAAAAGAGGCCACGGCAGAACAATTATAAAACAAAAGATATGTCTGTAGATGGAGAGATGCTGAATATATATCACTCTGAAAAACTTGAAACGAGCTAGGTGTAGTAACATGATGCAGTAACATCTCGATAGAAATGAATGAAATTACGGGAGCATATTACCATGACCTCCCAGCGAGACATAACTCGGCGTGACGTCATTGTGACTGTAACGCCAAATGTGGCTGGCCCCACAACGCGAGGCAGTTGAAGCAACGGGAAAAAGACAATGAGTGTCGTAGGGTGAAGAACTACGGTAAATGTGATGATGTTCTTCGCTAAAACATGGCACATACATAACATTTGGATGACTTTATACGAGAAAGAATCATCGGGAAACTGGAAGGTGGACGAAGAGCGACGAATGTAGCTCACGAGGTTGGTGTTGTTCACAACATCGTTACACGTGCATGGAGAGCGTTCCAAACCAGAGGCACGGCTGCTCAAAGGACAGTGGATTGTCGACCTTAATCAGCGACGCGAAGGACAACCGCTACATTCTGCAAAACACAAGAAGAGACCAACGTCAACAGCGGGTACAATTGGAACCACTTTTACAGGACTCCAAGACACGCAATCTTACGCTCTACAGTGGCACGCCGACTGCGTTGGGATGGTTTCTTTGCCTGATGACTAGTACGTTGTGTTGCATTGACACTTGCACTACGAAGACACCGTCTGATACGCTGCCAAGAGCGTAGCGACTGGATCAACAAAGAGTGGAGTTGCGTGCTCTTCTGAAGCGAGAACAGTTTCATTATGAGTGGTAATGTACGACCTAGGGCTTGCTTCATATGGCGAGAGTTGGGAAAACGTAATACACCCAGGCACTATGTCGAACATGATCGTTTTGGCGGTCCGTGTCTTATGTTTGGGGAGGCATAATTTTGCATGGGTGCACTGAATTCCAAAGCTTTGAGCACGGTACACTCATGTGTCAACGTTACTGTGTACTGCTTCTTCACGAGCGTCTCTTCAGGAGTGCATTCGGACCTGACTTAAATTTTATGGATGACAACGAGCTATCGCATCGAACAGGGCAGGTTTAGTAGCTCTTAACTATAAGATATTCGTTGGATGGTCTGGCCTGCCCGTCCACCAACAACCCAGCAGTTATCAACGGCTGTGGAGGAGGAACTCCTTACTCAGTTGGTAGGGCACTTGTCCGCGAAAGGCAAAGGTTCCGAGTTCGACTCTCGATCCGGCACACAGTTCTAATCTGCTGGAAACTTTCACTCCTTACTAAGCTTGTGACCAGCATGGGGACACGAGGCAGAGCATGCATATCTGTCTGTGTTACTCATACTTCCTATTAAGAATTATTTTCCGGCTTTCGTAATTCTAGAGGATAATCATAAATCTCGCTGACTTCAATATATTTGTTACCTATGGATATAAATGACATTTAAATTCGTCTAAGTGCGTATTTTTTTCGATTACGCTATATATTATTCCCGTCCCTTCTATGTATAGTCCAAGTTCCATCGAGCTATAATACTTGGCAGTGCCAAGTGTTGCTCTCCAGTGTACTAATAGTGAACATAGGCTTTTTGTCCATTATGCGAATTTCTGTAACAAAATATGAAAAAGCTGCACAAATATTCAATCAGATCCTGATAAGATTTCAAAGTGGTGCAATAATTGGCAACTTGTTCTCCATGTCCATAAACGTAAAATTGCGTGCTTCACAAAACGAAAGAATTGAGTTTGCTATGACGGCAATATCAATGAGCCGCAACTCAAATCGATCAACCTCCTATAAATACCTCGGTGTAACACTTTCCAGAGATATGAAATGAATCAATGACAAAGGCTCAGTCGTACGTAACAATAGATGGTAGAAATCGATTGCATAGCAGTATGCTAGGAAGACACAATTAGTCGAGACAGACTGCGTCATAAAAAATACTTACGAAATTTCAAGAATCATCTTTGCTTGGATATGCTTCTACCCCCTTCTTATCAGTCGCGTAGTCATCATAAACGGTACAAGGAAACTAACAAACGGTATGAGGGAAAGAGCTATTTGCCATGCACTTCACAATGATTTGCAGAGTACGGATGTAGATGTGCATATGTAACATTATACTCTCATTTATTTCTTTTTAGAGTTTGAATTGGATTCTTTCATGTCAAGCACATCCACGGCATCATCTCCGGCACCTGGTAACGCTTTACATCTTGTTAATAAGGACAAGCTTACACGCCCATGTAATAGATCACTTCTTATGGAAGTACTGACGTAGTTTTTCTTTCTGTCCATAATAAGTGACATTTTTACAGGTAGCTGTCTCCTTTCTACCACAACAGTTATATTGTTGTTTCACAGGGTCTTTCAAAAATACTTTTACAAACTTCGGGGACTGGTTACTTGCACCAAAGAAGGAAAAGAAATTCTTATAAACGTATGCCCGAAAATCCTTCGTCTCAGAGCTCTTGATGAAGGTGGCGTTTAACGGCTTCCCATGCACAATCCAGTTTCATTTTTCTGCGCACCCGTCTGACTCACTGCATCCAACAGGGAGTTGTGTTACCAGGGAGACTTGTTTACATTCGTCATTCATCTGTCTTCAGCGCTTCCACTGTGTAATGTGTACTAGCGATAGTGAGGAAACTGAAAGTGCTCCATTCAAATATGGTAAGTTCATTTCGTGAGCAGACACACGCGGTTTTTGCGTGTAGCTGCGCGAATGTTGAACAACTGCTCATGGGTCTTAGTGCACTATAGATGTTTACTAACCTTTTTTTTCTTGTTTCTTGTCTCCTCCTAAAATATGGAAAGCAAAGAGCTTGCAGTTAACGGCATCCCCCGTCAAGGGTGTCAGAACAACTCGGTCGTTTCCAGACCAGCGTCTCTTACCTCAAATTTATTTACCCTCCTCCAAAAAAATGGTTCAAATGGCTCTGAGCACTGTGGGACTCAACTGTTGTGGTCATTAGTCCCCTAGAACTTAGGACTACTTAAACCTAACTAACCTAAGGACATCACACACATCCATTCCCGAGGCAGGATTCGAACCTGCGACCGTAACAGTCGCACGGTTCCGGACTGCGCACCTAGAACCGCGAGACCATCGCGGCCGGCTACCCTCCTCCCATCTCTGAAAGTTTATAAGGTCGTTACGTCATTACCCTGCATAAATTCTCTGTGAAGAATATTGTGGTTCGTATTTTTATTTCTTCTCAAATGAAATGAAGTATGTCTAGAACCAATCAGGAACACCAACAGAAGAATACGTCATCATGAAGCGATTTGAAGAAGCTAGTCCATCAGCAGGGAAATTGAAGAATAGATTATTGTAGGAAAAATGTCAGCACTTGCTGAAGACACGTATAAATATACTTCGTGGAAGAAATATGGTACAGTGTAATTCGTAATCAGAGGACAGTTGAAATTTCATGAGAGCAACTCAAAACTAAAAACTAAGAAAAAAAAAGAAAAAATTCGCGTGTGATAAATGGCAGTGTTGTTAGAAAAAATTCTGAATGAGCAGAAGTAATTGATTATGTTAATAGATACGGAAGTGACCAAATATTTGTTTGATATAATTAGACCACAGAAACTTTTGTGTCCGATTAAAACAATAATATTGTTGTTTTAACAGTACTGGAAGTCATAACATAGGTGCCGTTTGGAAGTGAACGTAGCACACAAATTCCGTTTATTCGTTTTGTTTTCGACTGATTTGTTACGCTTAACTGAACAATGCTGCTGTAAACGTATAAAAGAAGCTCTGTGTACTAGTGCCAGAAACGTGTCCAATAAAGCAGAAGCAGAGAGGAACAAAAAGAATCAAATGGACACAAAAGAGGTAAAGTTCCCGTCGCCCTTCAACATTAGCAGCAGAGAATTCTGTTTGTAGCCGACGCCACTGCTCATCGGCAGAGATCGCTCCTTTTGTTCGAGGATGATGTTTGCGGAGCTGGAGTTCATCCAAAGAGCTCAAGGTCAGCGCGTCCCAGTAACCGAACGGCCTAGATTCTACCCCTGAGCCACAGCACCTAGAGCGATCGGAGTGCTTCAGTCTCGGTTTCTGTGAAAGGGGACTGGGTAGGGGTGGGGGCGCCGCTTTTAGCGCCTCTGCTAGCGGAATGGCATATTAATGGCACCCCGGCGGTTCTGCAAACCTGTCTTTTAAGACGCCACACGGCTGTTTTTTATCCGAGACCACGGCGGCGCTCTACAGATCCAAGTTCACCCCAGTTACTCCGCAAAATACCACGTAGAAAGAATACGAATTCAGAAATAAGTTTCCATTCTGCATTGGATAGCACTTAGTGATGGTATTATCTAACAAATTAACTTAAAAAGAATCATGAGTCTGTCGACTGGGTTGACGCTTTCTTATTTCCTGTATCTTGCTAATCTTTCCAGCGAATTGTAATATTTTATTGAAATAATACTCGAAAATCATGGAAGCAGTTCAGCAGACATGAAAAATTCGGTTAGTATGCCTCCTGCAAAGAGTTCAGGAACAGCCCGATCAAAAAGCTGGGAAATAGAAACCCGATTCCACACTAGTCGAAATTGTATAGGATGGATATTCAGTTTAAAAACAACGTTAAAATATAAAGCGCCCAGAAACAGCCCGATTGAACTCTCCCTTGGATATTTCAAGAAGACGTATAGTTCAGGGGATCGGCAACCCATTTTTTGTCCTCCTCGAACAATACGTACTCGGCCCAAAAAACCCTGTATTTCATGAAACAAATACTTTTCATTACAGCTTCCAAAGCAGAATTTATAGGAGAGGTGTCATAATCATCTCGTCAGGGTGACGGTCTGTCTCCTGTCTGCTTTAATGTGGTTTTGGGCAAAGTCATCCGAAAGAGTGAAAGAGAGCTTAAAATCCAAAATTATTGAAAAGCCGTGCGACTTGGAAGACCAAAAAAGACAAACAATTTTTTTTGCTAGTTTTCGCCGACGATCAAGTAATACTAGCAGGTGACGAAACGACAGTAATTAGACAGACTGAAAAACTCTCAGGTAATGCGCCGAATAGTTGGCCTCTAAATATCCTTCCAAAAAGCTAAGTAAATCTCAAAACAACCTGCTCAAAAACTGATCTCAAAATATTGACAAACGGAGAGAGTTATATATTTCAGGTATTTAGGCGAGATCACCGGACTTACAGGATAGAGAAAAAGACTCAGAACGTCTGTATGCAAAACCTCAGGAGACTTACGGTAAAGTCTACAACATCTAGAACAATGAATATATGTACACATACACGAAACACAGTTATGAAGCTGCCTAAAGTCTTGTACCCTAGCGAAATTCTTATACTTCATAGAAATGGCGATCTGGACGATATACTGAAATAAGAACGTAAAATTATACAATCATGCTTGGCTGCGAAAGAACAGAGATGGATATAGTCTAGAGAAACAACTGAAGAACTCGAATCTCACGGAAGACACCAGACAAAATATTATAGTTTTATGTACAGAGCCCCCACAGGAAGGCTCACTCACAAAATCGCCACGTACACAGAACAATTCAAAACCGTAACCGGACAAATAATATCTGACAATTTCGACAGAAAACTATACTGAAAAAAAAATGGTGAACTGAAGAAAGAAAAAAATCCACAGACAGCTGCTTGGAAGCTCTGAACGTTCAAACATAATCGCTTTGCGTCATCCGATATGGTACAATTGCAGACAATAATAACGTATAAATTTAGGACATGTATACATGAAACAAAAAATATTAGATATAATAGATTAATAAAATTGTGGCCGGCCGCTGTGGCCGAGATGTTCTAGGCACCTCAGTCCAGAACCGCACTGCTGCTACGGTCGCAGGTTCGAATTTTGCCTCGGGCATGGATGTGTGTGACGTCCATAGATTAAGTTAGGTTTAAGTAGGTCTTAGTCTAGGGACCTGATGACCTCAGATTTTCTAAGCATTATGGGACTTAAAATAGTGAGAAATAACGTAATCGATACGTGGTAAGTCTGTTAGCTGAGTATGTTTGTTATTTTTATAGAGATGCAACCTATTACTATTTGGAACTGATAATTGACTTTTTTCTGCTTCATGTTACGGAGCACTAGTGGTGTGGCGAATCAATGAAGTATCAGTATTTTAAGTTGTGACGGTGACCGTAAATTAAGAACTGACATGCAGAACATACGGAGGTGGAATTACTGACCACTTTACCCATTATTGTGCACAATGATAGTAAAAGGAAGATATTTAATTTGAGAAATGTAACTATAACGTATCTTTGGAGGTTTACTATTTCCCTTACTTTTCTGTATTTCTACTCATTTATTTATTATTTTACTTGGGCCGACTAGATTATATCAGCTGTACACATATAACAACATTAGAAAAAAATTTCAGTGCCTATGTGTACTTGTAGTTCAGGAATGTAGGCCTGCATCTGGCGTATTATTATGAAAATTATGGTACTTGCGAATACAAATAAGAAAACTGTATTGATAATAATAGTAATAACAATGTATAATAACAGACATTAATAATTACAATAGGCGCCAAGTCATGGACTGCTTGGCCCCTGCCGCCGGAGGTTCGAGTCCTCCCTCGGGCATGGGTCTGTGTGTTGTTCTCAGAATAAGTTAATTTAAGCAGCATGTAAGTCTAAGGACCGATGACCTCAGCAGTTTGGCCCCTTAAGTAAATCACACACATTTGAAATTTTTTTTATAATTACAATAAAATAGAGTATTTTCTGATGTTAAACATGTAAGTAAAATAACAAATAAGTAATAATTCATAAACGTAATGTAAAAATCTTAGTAGCTATTGTTCGACGCTACGTGGCAGATTTGGACTTCCTGCCATGGGGGTCGAGTGTTTTGTGGATTTTTGGTAGCGCGCTCTGCCAAAGAGCTCGCTCTATGTGCGGGGTTCAATGTGAGCGCCTCTGGGCCCGTCCACCAACGAAGAAGCGGACATGAGTTGATGGGTGGGCAGAAACAGAGACGGAAGTTCAGTTGGACGCCGGTTGCTGAGGGCCGGACAGCCTTTGCAGTTAACGGTCAACGTCAGGCGTGGCCAAGCTGTCATACGTAGCGTGTACCTCGAGTACGTACATGGCTTTACTTGGTGTCCAGAGGAGACGGCAACCACTAACAGCTCCAGAGAAAGTAGTTTTGTTATTATTATTATTATTATTATTATTATTATTTTACGCAGCGCTGGGAGTTTGCTATAGTGCCCCACTGTGTTTGGTGGTCAGCTGACAACTTGTCAGAATGAGGTTATTGTACCTCAAGTACCTTGTACCGTCAAGAGAAAAGAGTGACTGTGCATGTGTTTTGAACGCGAAGTGTTCAATTGCAAGTTACTTTATTACACAGCGTGGCAATGGGATCGCAAGAGTGTGGTTTTGAATTGTGCCTTGTCTTAAAGTTGTGGATGTATTCTAGAGTACGAGAGTGAGTTGAGTATTCGGTTTGAAATCACGGTGAAGGCGTGTTCAACTACTGTACATAGCTATACGTTTTCTGAAGTTTTCGATCCTGTTGTGTTCCATAAGCAACATGAGTTATTTTGGCGTATACAGCAGTAGTAAGTTGCTGGTGGAGCTCCTTGGTAGTGGAGGTAGACACCGCTGTGATTTCCTTAATTTATCACACTGTTTTTATATGACTGGCTAGTTGTAATTTAGTATGGGTGAGAGTGTGAATGTTGTGTTTTATATTTTCTTATTCTTGGTTGGTGCCTACTTGTGTATCACAGAGGCTATACCCATTATGTTGTTTAGGAAGCATTTTTTATTTTATTATTGCGCTATGCCCATTTTCATATAAGTATTAGCTCCAGGCAAAATATTGTTGATATACTATTTATTATCTAATACTCTAATGCTACCATTCTGTTTGCGTTAAAATATTTGCGCTGTTAATAAAGGCTTTCACAAAATAAACAAACGCCAGAGAAACCCGCAGCCCAAACACTGCTCTGCCCAAATCCTGCGCTACACTATCAAGATTCTCTACATATATTGTATGTATGTACTGATGTACGTATGAAGCCGCAGTTGCCTACTCAAACAAGAATGAACGTAAGAAAACTATAATGGACTCTACAATTATTGACGTGTATTACTTGCGACAGTCCAGAATTAAAATTCCAAAGCTATAAATATTTCATTATCAGTAAAGATCTGTGGCTTGAGGTATCAGACAGCATTTCATGGTCTGCCTCAGACCTACGACTTCACTACTAGTCTTCAAAGCTCCACAGCTTGTTGATCTATACAAAATTTTAAACTATCAGTATGTTCCTGAAAAATAATTCTGAAACCGAAGTCTTTCCTCTATAGTGATCGTAGTCTCTGGAATCATTACCGTAATTTAACATTTTTTTTCTGTTTGTCTGTCCGACTGCATTACTATCAAAAGTTGATCCTGATTTGCAACTAATTAACACGTATTTTCATATTCACCAGCCTCTCAAATTAGGTGATTGTGGTAGTTTTACATCCTGTGGGTCATATAGCGTCCCTTTCCTTAAGTACTCCTGAAAGAACAGTCAGACTTTTCGATGAGACAATTGTTTATATTTAGTTTAGCTCCGAATTGTTAACTGTCTGATTACTGCTCGTGCTACATGCCGAACCGGAATTCATACCTGTATATATGTTTTTGGCGGGCAGTGCTCTTGCAATAGAAATATTTGAATGAATGTTCGTCACACACTGACTCAGAACTGTAGCGAGTTCCTTTCTGTCCCTCCCGAATTCCACAGAGACTCTCCTGGTAACTCCGCCGGCTCTCAGTCCTGGAAGGAGTGATTTAATGAAGCAATTGTTAAATAATAGACACTGATATCCTATTCAAACAATTTTATATTCTTTCCTCTAAAGTGACTGGTAGTCAGACTACAATTCCTGTTCGGGACGTGATTTCAGTATGTCATGCATATAAAATAGAACAGTCACGCTGTTCGCCTCAAAAGAAATTATGTTACCTAGCCTACTAGTTATTATTTTCAGCTTTGTCGCCGTGTGTGGTTAGCGAAAATAAGAGAGAGGAGGAGTGAGATTTGATGTTCCGACGACAAGCCCGCACAGGATAGGGAAGGTAATCAGAAGTGCCTTTTCATAGCAAGTATATCGTCGTTTCCAATAAGCAATTCAGGAAAAAAATGGAAACCTAAATTTGGATTGCTGGCCGGATATCTAAACTGCCATCCTCCCTGATGTGTTTCGTTAGTTGGTTTGAAGGGGTGGAAGTAAGGGGGTGGGCGGGGGAAGGGACCAAACTGCTTGGTCATCGGTCCCCCCCCTAATGTGAGTACTTTTATGAACAGGATGGCAAAACAAACCAAATGTGTAAGAAGACTGACAGCATATTCTTTTGCGAATTGAAAGCACAGTGGAGACATACAATCGTGTAGCTAAGAGAGATAATGGGATGGAGGAAGGGGATGAGAAATCGTAAAGGCTTCTGGTAGCATGCCGCGACAGCGTGGACGTGAACCGTATGTGCAGTTGACGGACTTTGAGCGAGGGCGTATAGTGGGCATGCGGGAGGCCGGGAGGACGTACCGCCGAATTGCTCAACACGTGGGGCGTGAGGTCTCCACAGTACATCGATGTTGTCGCCGGTGGTCGGCGGAAGGTGCACGTGCCCGTCGACCTGGGACCGGACCGCAGCGACGTACGGATGCACGCCAAGACCGTAGGATCCTACGCAGTGCCATAGGGGAACGCACCGCCACTTCCCAGCAAATTACGGACACTGTTGCTCCTGGGGTATCGGCGAGGACCATTCGCAACCGTCTCCATGAAGCTGGGCTACGGTCCCGCACACCGTTAGGCCGTCTTCCGCTGACGCCCCAACATCGTGCATCCCGCCTCCAGTGGTGTCGCGGCAGGCGTGAAAGGAGGGACGAATGGAGACGTGTCGTCTTCAGCGATGAGAGTCGCTTCTGCCTTGGTGCCAATGATGGTCGTATGCGTGTTTGGCGCCGTGCAGGTGAGCGCCACAATCAGGACTGCATACGACCGAGGCACACAGGGCCAACACCCGGCATCATGGTGTGGGGAGCGATCTCCTACACTGGCCGTACACCTCTGGTGATCGTCGAGGGGACACTGAATAGTGCACGGTACATCCAAACCGTCATCGAACCCATCGTTCTACCATTCCTAGACCGGCAAGGGAACTTGCTGTTCCAACAGGACAATGCACGTCCGCATGTATCCCGTGCCACCCAACGTGCTCTAGAAAGTGTAAGTCAACTACCCTGGCCAGCAAGATCTCCGGATCTGTCCCTCATTGAGCATGTTTGGGACTGGATGAAGCGTCATCTCACGCGGTCTGCACGTCCAGCACGAACGCTGGTCCAAATGAGGCGCCAGGTGGAAATGGCATGGCAAGCCGTTCCACAGGACTACATCCAGAATCTCTACGAACGTTTCCATGGGAGAATAGCAGCCTGCATTGCTGCGAAAAGTGGATATACACAGTACTAGTGCCGACATTGTGCATGCTCTGTTGCCTGTGTCTATGTGCCTGTGGTTCTGTCAGTGTGATCATGTGATGTATCTGACCCCAGGAAAGTGTCAATAAAGTTTCCCCTTCCTGGGACAATGAATTCACGGTGTTCTTATTTAAATTTCCAGGAGTGTATTTTGTGCACCACTTTACTCAAACCTATCCTCCAGTTCACAAGCGTCGCTGTATAAGTCTTGCCATCTGCCACTCACAAGTGTCCTTATGTGAGATTGGTAAGCAGAATTCATTTTTGTGGCACCCAGTCAAGGTACAGTACCTTCCTCCACGATAATTCACTTTTTAAAGGCATTTGACGATAGCTGTGGATCTGAAAAAGCAATTAATCTTTCCAAGTGACTTTTGGTAAACAGGAGATACGCAATCTAAGAATAGAGCTTTGATTTGTTCACTCCGTTTTTGGTGGACTCCAGCATTCTTTTTATCATGCAGGGCACACTGGACCGTTGCCTCCCACTCCTGTTTGCTGATGGTGCAGTTCCGTTGGCGATATCCGCCTGCTCCCATTCCATTTTTCTATTCTCAAAAGAGCTATCGTGTCTCCTCAGTTCCCCCCACTACGGACGGTCCTTGTCACGCCAATATTCACTGCCACTGGCCAGCTAACATACCCATCTCTAATCGTCTTAGAAGGCAGGTTTCGTGGCCTGACACATGGTATCTTCCAATGTGACACGGAATCCAGCACCAATCTTGATGAGCTATACATCTGGAAAAGTTACGTTATTTGGCCATAGGTATTCTGTTCTTTGTATCATTCTTCAGGTTCGTGATAATGCCGAATATACCTTACACCTGTGGCCAGGTGCTGCATTGGACAAATATTTTCCATAAAACCACCAACTCATAACAGAGTAGATAGCTACAGTCCAGTTTTCTGATACTTCATGTTCGACACCAGTATCAACATATGGACTGAATTACTGTCTTATGCGATTTACACTGCCTTGACCGACGGCGTGGTTTCAAAAGTGGATTTAAACTGCAGTAACTACAATTTATGGCTAAGATCCGTGCTTTGATCACTGTGGCATGATCCCTTGAATATCACGCCCGAATATTTACCATTCACTGTTGCTGACTGGACGTTCAGTCTTTACTTAATACATAGCTTCTGTAGCCTTGTTTGCTGCAGTATCCATGGGTTTCCTCATTTGGGTTAAAATCTTCTCGAAATAGATAGAGCCACATTGTTAGCGTAACGTCGCTGAGGAAATCACATTCGGTAACGATCAAACGGTCGTAACCTGCTTTGTAGCCTTCGGTCGGTTGGCATACTTGACATAGCGCACTTATTGATGCTGGCAGAATGACGAATTTTCAGTTTCTTGTAAGGAAAATGAAGCCTTTAGATTATAGCGTAACTCAATCTTTAAATTCAGTTTAACTGCTGAATAGCGAAATGTCTTGGAACTGGAGCGCCCAAAGTAGACGTGAGGGAATTCTTGGACGGTTCTGTTGTTTATATGGATGTTAAGACGCCAGAACTGTCGCGTAACACACAGAAACTTGCTTAGAGCAGATGACTGGTACACTGGCTTACAGTTGCCAATCCCTCTGCAAGTCTCCACGTTCTTATGCCACTTTCAAGTGAGCGATCGCCTTGTGATACTCTGATCACCTGCATCAAATTAAGCTGCTGTACAACCCATAGAGATGTGCAACGAGCAGTAACAATGTGGTGTATGTAGCTGCATATGCTTTTATATTTACACGGTGAATTGACACCCAATCAGTTAGACGGTACTGTTTCTTCAATAACAATCTCCAAAACGTGTGTTGTTTTTGCCTACAATTTCTATTGCAGTAGAACAGCGTGCCATGGACGGCACGATGGCCTCGGTTGGCACTAGCCAACTTCTTTGGATGTACTTCCCTATCCATAGTATTTCAAACTCGTCTGAGCAGGAGGTGGCTTATCTGGCGGACACGTTTGCTTTGGAGGAGGAAAGAAGCTGGCGGTAGTGTGTGACAGTCTCACTGGAAGGAGATAGAAGGAACCATTCGCTTGTTGTGGAAACTCTAGTTAAAATTTGATTAAGTCTCTGCAGTAAATCGATTCCTTAGGATGGATAGGATAAGTGACTGCTGTCTACGGACGGAGGAGGAGCTGGCCACTCTTCACGAACAGCTGAGCGTGTTGATGGCCACGGTCAGCCGTCTTCAGGCTGCTGCCTCGGAGTGTAGCGGCAGTGGGGAGTCTGGTGCGTCGCAAGGTACACCCCAGGTGTTAGATGCTTCACCCACTGTCCCTGCTGTCGAGACATCTTCGCGGGTACCAGGCGCAGTTGGGCCACCCAATCCCCAAGGGGAGTGGCGGGTTCATCGGCGTTCGCGGGGCATGAGGCAGAGGATAAATGTGGAGGCTGGCCGTGTGGCATCGCCCGCTCTGCCTGTGAGTGGACGGTGGCTGCTCCTTCAGCAAGGTCCAAACAGGCACACGGGGGAGGGGTTTATTAGTTATTGGGAGCTCCAACGTTAGGCAGGTCATTGAGCCCCTTAGGGAAATACCGGAAAGGTTGGGGAAGAAGGCCAGTGTTCACTCTGTCTGCTTGCCAGGAGGTCTCGTCCGAGATGTGGAGGAAGCCCTACCGGCGGTGATAGAAGGCACTAGGTGCACCCGACTGCAAACTGTGGCTCATGTCGGCACCAATGACTCCTGCCGTCTGGCTTCAGAGGTCATCCTCAGTTCGTACAGGCGGTTGGCGGAATTGGTGAAGGCGGAAAGCCTCGCTCGCTGGGTGCAATCAGAGTTAACTATTTGTAGTATCGTTCCCAGAACCGATCGCGGTCCTCTGGTTTGGAGCCGAGTGGAGGGCTTAAACCAGAGGCTCAGACGATTCTGCAGAGAGCTGGGGTGCAAATTTCTCGACCTCTGCTATCTGGTGGAGAAATGTAGGGTCCCCCTGAATAGGTCAGTCGTGCACTACATGCCGGAAGCGGCTACAAGGGTAGCGGTGTATGTGTGGAGTGCACATGCGGGTTTTTTTGGTAAGAGAATTCCCTCTCTTGGCCCGACAAGACGCCTCCTGAGACGTGGCAAAGTAGGAGTAGGCAAAATGCAACAGGGTCTAACAATGTTAATGTGCTAATAGTAAACTGCAGGAGCGTCTATAGAAAGGTCCCAGAACTGCCCTCATTAATAAACGGTCACAACGCCCATACAGTACTAGGGACAAAAAGTTGGCTGAAATCAGACGTAAACAGTAATTAAAGGCTAAACTCAGATTGGAATGTATACCGCAGAGACAGGCTGGACAGTGAAGGGGGAGGCGTGTTTATAGCGATAACAAGTGCAATAGTATCGAAGGAAATTCATGGAGATCCGAAATGTGAAATGATTTGGGTGAAGGTCACGGTTAAAGCATACTCAGACATGGTAATTAGATGTCTCTATAGGCCCTCGGGGTCAGCAGCTGTTGTGGCTGAGCACCTGAAGGATAATTTGGAAAATATTTCGAGTAGATTTCCCCACCATGTTATAGTTCTGGGTGGAGATTTTAATTTGCCGGATATAGACTGTGAGACTCAACCGTTCATAACGGGTGGCAGGGACAAAGAATCTAGTGAAAAATTTTTAAGTGCTTTATCTGAAAACTACCTTGAGCAGTTAAACAGAGAAGCTACTCGGATAACATGTTAGACCTTCTGGTGACAAACAGACCCGAACTATATGAAACAGTTAACGCAGAACAGGGAATCAGCGATCATAAAGCGGTTACGGCATTGATGATTTCAGCCGTAAATAGAAATATTAAAAAAGGTAGGAAGATTTCTCTATTTAGCAAAAGTGACAAAAAGCAGATTACGGAGTACCTGACAGCTCAACACGAAAGTTTTCTCTCAGGTACAGATAGTGTTGAGGATCAGTGGACAAAATTCAAAACCATCGTACAATATGCGTTAGATGAGTATGTGCCAAGCAAAATCGTAAGAGATGGAAAAGAGCCACCATGGTGCAACAACAGAGTTCGAAAACTGCTGCGGAAGCAAAGGGAACTTCACAGCAAACATGAATATAGCCAAAGCCTTGCAGACAAACAAAATTACGCGAAGCGAAATGTAGTGTGAGGAGGGCTATGCGAGAGGCGTTCAATGAATTCGAAAGTAAAGTTCTATGTACTGACTTGGCAGAAAATCCTAAGAAATTTTGGTCTTATGTCAAAGCGGTAGGTGGATCAAAACAAAATGTCTAGACACTCTGTGACCAAAATGGTACTGAAACAGAGGATGACAGACTGAAGGCCGAAATACTAAATGTTTTTCCAAAGCTGTTTCACAGAGGAAGACTGCACTGTAGTTCCTTCTCTAGATTTTCACACAGATGACAAAATGGTAGATATCAAAATAGAAATAGAGAAACAATTAAAATCGCTCAAAAGAGGAAAGGCCGCTGGACCTGATGGGATACCAGTTCGATTTTACACAGAGTACGCGAAGGAACATGCCCCCTTTTTTGCAGCGGTGTACCGCAAGTCTCTAGAAGAGCGTAGAGTTCCAAAGTATTGGAAAAGGTCACAGGTCATCCCCGTTTTCAAGAACGGACGTCGAACAGATGTGCAGAACTATAGACCTATATCTCTAACGTCTATCAGTTGTAGAATTTTGGAACAGGTATTATGTTTCAGCATCATGAGTTTTCTGGAGACTAGAAATGTACTCTGTAGGAATCAGCATGGGTTTCGAAAAAGACGGTCGTGTGAAACCCAGCTCGCGCTATTCGTCCACGAGATTCAGAGGGCCATAGACATGGGTTCACAGGTAGATTCCGTGTTTCTTGACTTCCGCAAAGTGTTCGATACAGTTCTCCACAGTCGTTTAATTAACAAAGTAAGAGCATATGGACTATCAGACCAATTGTGTGATTGGATTGAGGAGTTCCAAGATAACAGAACGCAGCATGTCATTCTCAATGGAGAGAAGTCTTCCGAAGTAAGAGTGATTTCAGGTGTGCTGCAGGGGAGTGTCATAGGACCGTTGCTATTCACAATATACATAAATGACCTGGTGGATGACATCGTAAGTTCACTGAGGCTTTTTGCAGATGATGCTGTGGTGTATCGAGAAGTTGCAACAATGGAAAATTGTACTGAAATGCAGGAGGATCTGCAGCGAATTGACGCATGGTGCACGGAATGGCAATTGAATCTCAATGTAGACAAGTGTAATGTGCTGCGAATTCTTAAAAAGAAAGATCCTTTCTCATTTAGCTACAATATAGCACGTCAGCAACTGGAAACAGTTCATTCCATAAATTATCTGGGAGTACGCATTAGGAGTGATTTAAAATGGAATGACCGTGGAACATTAATCGTCGGTAACGCAGATGCCAGAGTGAGATTCATTGGAAAAATCCTAAGGAAATGCAATCCGTAAACAAAAGAAGCAGGCTTGTTCGCCGACTGCTTGAATACTGCTCAGCAGTGTGGGATCCATACCAGATAGCGTTGGTGGAAGAGATAGAGAAGATCCAACGGAGAGCAGCGCGCTTCGTTACAGGATTGTTTAGTAATCGCGAAAGCGTTACGGAGATGATAGATAAACTCCAGTGGAAGACTCTGCAGGAGAGACGCTCAGTAGCTCGGTACGGGCTTTTGTTAAAATTTCGAGAACATACCTTCACCGAAGAGTCAAGCAGTATATTGTTCCCTCCTACGGATATTTCGCGAAGAGACCATGAGGATAAAATCAGAGAGATTAGAGCCCACACAGAAGCATACCGACAATCCTTCTTTCCACGAACAATACGAGACTAGAATAGAAGGGAGAACCAATAGAGGTACTCAGGGTACCCTCCGCCACACACCGTCAGGTGGCTTGCGGAGTATGGATGTAGATGTAAAGTGGTGTTCACCAGTTCGAGGCTACTCTGAGGAGAGCGGTTAGCTTATCGCCAGGAGTATATAAGAGGCACAGTAGCTCTGAGTAGACACCCCTCTGCAGGCGTGCCCCACAGCTCCTTCCTTTCCCCTCTTCTCTACCTCTTCTACATGGTGGACATGCCGAAGCCCCCCCCCCCTCCCACTCATAAATCTCCTGTAAAATGCTAATGACAATTGCTTGCTCTCGCTCTCTCCAACGTTCCCAAGGCCTCCTCCAGTCCCACCTTGACCAGTTCACCTTAACATTGAAACGTCCCCTTAGAAAAATTATACATAACTGTGCTTAAACTGGTACAGAATATTTTTAGCGCAACGCAATCTGACCTTCAAAAATCCCTACAAAAAATGGCCCAGACTAACATTAACATATACGTTTCACAAATCACTTACCTCACAAAAATCTTGGTTACTCGAACTACTGCAATAGCGCGAGCGCCACTACTGCCAGCTAAATAAAAGATTCAAACTACGGAAGGCACTAACTACTGATAGGCATAGTTAGCAAATGAAAGATTTTAATAGAGAACAAACAATGTATTTACCTTACTAGTGTTCAAAAGTCATAATATGTATATAGCAGTTCATGACACCAGTCCTACAAATTTCAAAACTCCGTCATTTCTCTCCCCACATCCACGACTGCTGGTGGCTCACCTCCAACTGAGCAACGCTACGTGCTGTTCACATCCATCTGCCCAACGCTACAATGGCGAGTATTACAACAATACCAACTAGCCTCAGACTGCACACAGAGCAGTCAGTGTTTTTCATACAGAGCGCTACGTGGCGTTACCAATATAAAAACCTAAACAGCCTATTTACATAGCCCCCATGCTCCCCAAAAAAAAATTTGACAATTTTTTTTGGGCACTGGCCAGTACATATAAATTAAAGTTTTTTTACAATTACAATAACAAAGAAATCAAATGCACACACTTATTGATACAATGTTGGTCAAAAGCTAAAATTTTCTCACAGTCCATAAAGACAGTCCTGATCATCCATCACAGTAAAATTTAAGTGAGTTGTTTTTTCTTGAAGTCTTAGCAGTAAAAGAAAATGCACATGAAAGTAGTGGATTTCCATGCAGTCTTGAAGAAGTAGTGTTGTCCTTCAGACGGAAAGACAGTGCTGACTCTTGACATGCAGACAGGTAAAGGTCCACAACAGAGCAAACCCACAGCAGAGTCAGTCGAAGATCTGAAGAATATTGGCACGTAGATCATCACAGAGCAGACCCACTGTAGTCCTGGTAGTGGTTATGGTATTGGTGGGCTACCAGAGGTGCAGACCCACTGCAGTCCTTGTAGAAATAATGGTATTGGTGGATCATCGAAGATGCAGACCCACTGTAGTCCTTGTAGAGACGGCCAGCAACCATCCGTTGCGACTGTACAGGAGCACAATCACCATTGGAAAGTCTTGTGGAGAATATAGCAAGTCCATAAACCACCACTTGTGCACTCACAATTTTTTTAATTGTCCTTAGAACCAGCAATTCTGTTATCCAGTCCCTTGCTGAATTATTAGCACATGTGCAAACACTGTGAGTCCCTACTTCTCGCATATTGTCCATATACTACGACCAACAGAAATGTGTGCAGTGAAATGTAACTTACAAGTTACTTAATTTGATGAACTGGTGTCAATTACAATTTTATAAGATGAGAATACAATAACAAAGGTACAAAATATATCATTAAAGAACATAACAATACAAATAACATTTGTAGTAAAACAGGCTTTACAAAAGAATAGAAATATACATGCACATCAGTGTTACAAAAATTTTGACATAAGTACATACATGAAAGATCAGAATAATAATCTTATATAGTGTACCCCTCTTAAGCTAACTTAAATCTACTGAGCTCAGATGCCAAACTAAGGGATGAGGCAATGCAGGAGCACAAAACAATTAACACAAACAGCAATGACAAAAATGGAAATTGTCAAAGCAAGCAGCAGAAAGTGCAATAACTTATATCTAAACATGACAAAGCTCAAGCAGAAAAAATATTACAGTAAAAATGGCCATGTTTAATACCTACATCACATCTTAACACTAGAGTGATGCATCATAAAAACTTACTCTGCAAGAAAGTTACCAAGTCGTTAAAATAGTTAATTACACAATTCTTGTGAGGGGAAATGTCTATTTGTGTTCCTCCTTTTTTTACGAAAGTACATCATAAAATTATTCTTTACTGGGTCTGTAGACAGAAAATAGTTCTTAGTACATGTATGAAATTTTATTTTAACCAATGCTGCAGTGCAGCAAGAAACTAGATATTAAACAAAATGAGCAAATATATATATATATATAAAGCAACATATGAAACGTCATTCACTAGGCAAATGGCGTCTCCAAAGGCAAAAAATGTATCCACTAGGAAGACAATAGATGTAAAATGTTTCTCATCATTTCATTAGGCATTTTAGTAAATATCATAAATTAAGAGCTCCACAGCATAATCATATGTTCTCAAGTTTGAGCTTGTCGTATTTGCCATGCTTTCTACAAAGGAATGTCAATAGTGAGGATAATGGCCTCTTATTTTCTGTGCTTCTGAAAGACACACACTAATGACTTGTGTCCAGGTGGCTGTGGCGCAGCTGGGTGCCCACGACGCATTACATGCAGGTGGTCACTTAACTTCCTTACCAAAATATTTACGACATCCGCTACAGTGGCAGTCTCATATAAAAAGTTTCACAGGTCAAGATTTACGTTACAAATCTGTAGAAACAAAATCCTATTGATATAACAGTGTCTAAAAAAGTTCCGTCGGCATTGTAATACATTCACGCATTTACATACATTTCATAACTCTTAAAGTACGATTCTTTGTTTCCTACAACCTTTTTCACAAACCAGAGTCCCTAACCACTACTCATTATTCCTTACCTTATTCGTCGACACTTCTTCAATACTTCATCATAAAATATGTAGCATAATCAAATAACTCATATAGCATCAGATTATTGATCATAAACATACCGCAATAGCAAAATACACATAGTCATCGTAATAACAACATCATAACACCTCAGTCAACTCTCAAAATCGTCGTAGCTTACTCCAATAATTTGAAAACCTAAAATAAAATTCTCTGCTCATGTCAAAAGTGTCATCTGCCTCAAACGTACTTTAAAAATCATGATCCCATACCAAATACATCATTCAAAGCTCTCGTAGTACCATAATGGTTTCGAAAAAATATGAACATTTCACAAAGTACAAACAAAATACAACTTCATAAGTAGTTACGTAAACATCTGTCACTGATCTAGTAATAAAAATGTTTGTTTCTCTGTTAAATAATCAGATAGCTGTGTAATTCTGTGTTAGAGAAATATGGTATCGATGTGTAAAGTTGTATAAGCAAATACCATATTAGCTTGGGCTCCTTGTGCTTGCCACATGGTACACAAAGTAAGCGTGCACCCCCCGAGGATTAATGTAATTATACCCTCAGATGTTACAGGTTACAGCAATGGAATGAAATGTATCACGGAAAAACTTTGTAATTCAAAAATCTTGAAAAATAAATGGTTCAAGTACAAAATTAATCACTCAATTGCGTGTCCTGTAGCGCTAAATGTGCGTCTTGCTGTAAGATAATTCTGTGGAAGTGTCGTAGTTATCGTCCTGCGTAAGCAAAGTTCTGATGAAGTCAATGTACTTACCATGTAATAAACGAAGTGAATTGCTTTGCGTATAGGTATCTTATTACGATTATTGCCGTGATGAAGGAAGTGCTGTGCTGTAACGTATTGTTGTGCTACGGAAAAGGCTGTCTCACTGTAGCTATACCACAAAAGTTACTACTGTAACATGTTTTAGTTTTTAGAGTAATCCAGAAAAACTGTGCAGATATACAACAGATTCACCGCAAAAGCAACATTGTAAATTGTCAGTCATTAGTAGCGTCGTGATAAAATCGTGCAGTTGTCACATAAACTAACCACTGTGTCATCTGGTATCTCACAGAAAGTACTTTGAATCCAGAATGTATTTTCAAGTAAACCAAAATATTGCATTAAAATCTCATTATGAGTACTGGTAAATGTTTTAAGTATGTCAGCCTTATAGTCGTTACGTAATCGTGCAACTAATTAGGAAGAATGTACAAATAACAACATTGTGTCGTCTGTTCACTATAACAATGCATTCGTAATTTCTGTTTAAAAATGTTCACTAGGTTCTAGACTGGATATTTAACTTCAAACATTGTTGCATGTTAACAGTTTCTCAAGTCTGACAAAGCATACTAGAAATGTGAAGTGAAAAGTTTTATGGCAAAGACAAAGTTAAAAAGCAGATTATCTCTCAATAAGCGGTTTACTTTTAAAGTGTGGTGCAATCCTTTACTCTTCATAGTACTCAGAGTTTCAACTTGAACACAATTATCATGTGGTTTACGTCGGTAGAGAATACTGGAATTTTTCTCAAGGTTAGCGTCTATGTAATTTTTTGCCGAACCAGCCGACGCACGTGGCTGCCTGGGGTGCGAGTCGTTGTCTGTCTCTCTGTTGGCGCGCATCGTTATTGGGATTAGGAGACCTAACTTCTACAAATTCACCTTGTCGAGAGGGCCCTGCTGTGTTTGAATCCCGCCAGTTCTGATGCAATTCAGGTCTGTCGTTACGATCATATCGTCTGTCGTCATGTCGGTAGATTCCATAGTTTCTTTTTTGTCGGTCACGTGGTGGAGAATTTCTCCCTGAATCGTAACTGCGGGCTGGACCGTTGCGTCTGAAGGTATTCTGTCTCCCTTGATAATATTTGTTTTGGTTCCCATATTGTCTGTTCCTATGGTTATATCTGTCATATTCGTTACTACTGAAGTGTGATCTTTCTCTGTAACTATTACTGCTCTGCCAACGGTTGTCATATGGGTGGTGTCTGTTTTGGTCACGATTTACGTTGTAAGAATAGCCTTGTCGTGTATTGTTTCTGTCGTCGCGGAATTGTGACAGATGTGACCTGTAATTGTTGTGCTCCTGTTTTCGCGTTCCGCGATTGTCAGTGTCAATTTCCAGTTCTTGTAACAGTCCCTGAAAAGCTTCAATTTCGTCTTTGCAACGTCCTGCCAAAATATGTCGTAAATGTTCAGGTAATTTGATTAAGCAAATGCGGATGAGTTCTGAGGAGCTGTATGGGTTCGACAGGTACTGATTCTTGTGCAACATGTCTTCAAAATATTTCACAAGACTGGAGAATTCAGATTGTTCGAAATGTTTCATCAATATGATGCTATATTTTACTCGGTTTTGTGTAGCTTGAGGCGAATACGCTGAGAGGAAGGCATGATAAAATTCTCCTTCTCTGTGACAATCGTGAATGACCGATCGCATTCTTACAGCTGGTTCATTCTCCAAGTAGCCACACATAAATTCTAAGCTGTGCTCCAATGACCAGTTGGGAGGGAAACAATGAGAGAATTGATGAAGCCATGCTTGTGGATGAATGTCGTTGTCAGAATTCTTAAATGTTTTGAATTTACGTGTAGTAATGAACAGCTTATAGTCAAAATCATCGTGTCGGCGAGTCGCATATCGGTCATTGTTACGTCGTGTCGGCAGTTCCATCTCAAAATTCGGTACACCTTGCCAATTTCTTTCATAATTTCTGAAACGCCTTGTGTTGTTATGTTGTGGCTTTTCCGTATTTCTAAGTCCCTCTTCCCGTGTTGGAGCGCGAGTGCCCTCTGAAATATGCAATTTTTTTATTTCCTGCGTCAACTGATCTTGTTCTTCCCGGATTTCTCTTTTGTACTGTGTATTGATTTGATTTTGATTTTGTTTGAACTTTCTAATTTGTTCATACTCTTCTGTGTCAGTGAAGGCTACGGGTCTTGCGTCATTCAGATCATCATCTACCTTTGTAGATAAGTTAGTGAACTGATCCGAAAGTTCGGCTACTTTCTCCGATAGTGAACACATTTCCTCAGTGTGTTTTTCTGAACCAAGTTTCAGAGTGTCCATTTGTGTTGAAATCGAATCTACTGTGTCCTTTAAGCTTTCCTTAGTTTTTGCAAGTTGCGTAACCCAATCGGTGGATGCAACTGAGTCCATTTTAGCTTGCAAGGTGTCGTGATTTTCACGAACAATAGTTTGCAGTTATTTTATGGCTGCTTCGTGATTCTGTAATGCATTTTCATGCCACGAAAAAATGGGTTGAAAAGCTCACAAATTAGTGTTTTTACGTCATTACAGACTTTTTGACATTTAGATTCGATTATATGTAACTCAGTAGTTAAATCTTCAAGTGTTTGTTCAAGCGCAGTGTCTAACTTTAGAAGCTGTTGCTGTGTTTGTCTGATTTTGTTTCATTTGTTGCATTAATTGCAATAACAATGTATTAGTGTCTGGAATCTGTTCCTCCATGCTTTTAGGCAGTGCATTTGCACCGGCAACATTCACATTTTGACAAGCAGAAAATGTGTCTTGACTTATTTGAGAAAACGGTGAGGACGCAAAACCTGAATGTACAGTATTTCCTAGATGGTGTCCTGTCCTTTCGGATTCCTGACGCGAGCTGTTGCCGACCGATCTATCGATAATGCTTCCCTGTTCACTAATTGTTTCACTGCCTACACCATTATTTGCAGCCCTCTCCATTTCCCTATGCACAGTTACCAAATTACTACTTTGAACATTAGTTAATTCATTACACGGTGGCGCTTACACACTGCTTTCGTCTCCACTGTCATTTCTCAATTTACTTTGGAGCCTAGTATTACGTTTTTCACACGCCATCATTGTTACAATATTTCACACGACAACACAGAAAAGCACAATTTGAAGAGCAAAAATAAGATAACACATTAACATAGCACTAAAAATAATATCTAGTTAATTACAAGCGCAGCTGCGAAACACTTGCTGCAAATCTACATGCCACAACTGTTTTACTGTACAACAATGAAAGACTGCAACTACAAAGGAGATTCACTCTATGATTACGCGCTAGCAATAAACAAAAGCTACACTAATTACACAAACTACAGGAAAAAATCAGAAGATTCCAGTGAGGTACCCTCGGCATATGAAACGTCCCCTTAGAAAAATTATACAAGACTGTGCTTAAACTGAAACACAATATTTTTAGCGCAACGCTATCTGACTTTCAAAAATCCCTACAAAAGAATGGCCCTGACTAACATTAACCTATACGTTTCACAAATCACTTACCTCACAAAAATTTTGGTTTCTGGAACTACTGCAATAGAGCGAGCGTCACTACTGCCAGCTAAATAAAAGATTCAAACTACGGAAGGCACTAACTACTGATAGGCATAGTTACCAAATGAAAGATTTTGATAGAGAACAAACAATGTATTTTCTTTACTAGTGTTCAAAAGTCATAATATATATAGCAGTTCATGACATCTAGTCTTACAAATTTCAAAACTCCGCCATCTCTCTCCCCACATCCACCACTGCTGGCGGCTCACCACCAACTGCGACAACGCTACGCGCTGTTCACATCCACCTGCCCAACACTACAATGGCAGACAACAATGCAAACTAGCCACAGACTGCACACAGCACAGCCAGTGATTTTCATACAGAGCGTTACGTGGCGTTACCAATATGTAAACCTAAACAGCCTACCTACAACATCAATCCCTGCAAGACCCAGGCAATCATCATGGGCCGTAGCACGTCGTCCTTCTGCCTCCAGGATTTCTACCTCACCATCTATGGCAGCCCTATTGACCTCACTCCCACCCTCAAGTACTTTGGCATCACCCTCGATCGTCACCTTTCCTGGACCCCCCATCTCCACAGAGATCAAACCAACACACATAACTATCTCTGTCTCCTCAAACTCCTCTCCAGTCGAACGTGGGGATTAGACCCTTCCACTATCCTACATAAGTCCTTCATCCAACCCATCCTGTGTCACATCCACCCCACTTGCATCTAAACCCTCCCACCTACTACAAACCGCTCTAATTCCTTGAGCGTTATGCACTCCACCTCGCTTATCACATCTGTCTCCCATCCCCCATGCAGATCCTCTATGATTTCATCCCCTTCCCGCATCTCCTCCTGTTCCTTGAGCGAATATGAATCCTATACGTCTCCCGCACACTGGATCCTCCCCATTCTTTGGTTTGCCCCATTCTTTGGTTTGCTCCGGAGTCCGCCTTGTGGAGGGTATGGTTTGCCACTACTAGACAAATATGAAGTGTAAATGCAGCTGTAGAGTCTATGGGTAGGATTGTAACGGGTATTAGAGATGGTACTGGCATGTATTTCTGTGGATTGAGATATACAGATGCAAGATAGCAATGGACACAATATGTGATGAGGTAGCGGCTGCGGCACAACAAGACATTACTAAAAGGGAAGCTGTGTTCTACTTGTAGTTATGTACAAATATAAATTTTCTGAGCATTAATATCAGCTAGTTTCCGTTAATTTCTCTATAAATTGTGAAACAACCTTCCTGTCTGCTCACTAGAATTAATTAATTTTGATACTCTTTGCAATCTTAAGTCTTCTATCTTTTGTTTTGTTATGCTTATTTGTGCTTCTTGAGTCCGTGTGGAAAGAAAAAGTTAAGGTGAACGAAATTCAAATTTCAAAGAACGAGAAGTATTTCAAAATTGGCTTACGGGGCTGTTAATTTTATTATCGTTATCGGTATTGTGTAATATTATCATACATGTCTTTCTTAAGAAAGTAATTCAAATTTGAAGAGTTTTACGATTTCTTTTTTCAAATAAGGAGAATAAAGAAACAGAGACTGTCGGATAATTTTATCGAGACTGGTCTTGTATGGCCGTCAGTGACCAAAGTTTCGTGCAATTTGATTTTAATAAATGTTGAAAATGTTAATGTTGTCCCTCAGCGATCAGTCGCTCCACATATTTGCCAGTAAACTGTATTGTGAGAAACATTTTTATTAAGTAAGTTTGCGGAGGATTTATGAAGCATCGGTCACTAGTCTCTTGTCGCAACACTTCCTGTTTCGGCGAACCTGATCATTTAATTCTATGGTGGAGCTAGTCGAGTGGAGATAGCGAACAGCGGCAAGTGCACGAACCATTTATCAGATAGCGGTCGGTATCTGCGACACGATCTGGGGGCAGCTCGAGGAGCAGAGAGCGGCTCCCAGAATAGCAACAGCCAGGGGGGCAGGGGGCAGGGGGCAAGCGTTTAAGGCTGGAGGCCGCCCGGTAACGGCGCGTCGACACGCACACACGCACCGCCCGGGGCCGCGACACTCGCCGCGGACACGAGACACAGCGGCGGTGAGGGCCGCGGGTGAACAACCCCCTCCATCACTGTCCCCGCCAACCGCAGCCTGTCACGGGCACACTTGCGTCTCCCGCACAGTGTCCTCCACTCCAGCTAGTGTCCTCTAGTTGGCATAGTTACAGTGTCAGCTTTACTGACGGGTCATCTGGTGGAATTCCCCAATCCATGCAGATCTGAAATCCCTTTACCCCTGTGGGATGACAAACGTTCTCCAGAAAGCGGAGATCACTGAAAATTTCCACAGATTCATACAGTACTTTAATGACGTCTGAAGGACAACTCGTGTAGGCCAGAGGCGTAAGCTCGGGAAGAGGCCCTGAAGTGGGGTACTCATTGCCCTCTTTCATGTCCGCCTTCTCGCTCATTCTGATTAATTTAACAGTTACTCAGGCGTTTTCCTGTTTATTTTCTTTTTTTTTCTGAGAATTTCAAAGACTCAGACCCTTCTTAGAAGAAGATCTTCAGGAGGGGTTTCTGCTTGAATGTAAGTCCTATTCGCAAACCGGCTTGTTAATATTAATATTTGCAGCTGTACACCCCAGAATACATTTGAGAAGTCACTTGTTTTTCAATTTCGAGTGCAATGTGACCATTTTCACATGTTGTCAACATCGTTGTTATTGATCACCTTTGGAAGAATGGTCCGTGGTTCACTTCCTCTTCATAATTAGGAAACAGTTACCACCAACGCGTCACATCTTCCGCTTTGCGATTAAAATTATTGACGTGTGCGGTAGCCTCTCTATAAAACGTATGTAATACCAACCTGTGGCAGCAAAACGTGGCTTAAACCGAAAACTGTGGTATCGTCAGTGCGATGCGTGTCCTCTACAGCGAATTTACCTTAGACAGTTGCTTCCTAGCTCTTTTCTCTTTTCTACCTTTCTCCATTCTTTTCTTAGGTGAACACAACTGTTGACCTTCAAACTTCTAAGGGTCATAGTGATCGAATATCGTTTCGTGTCATGTTGCCTAAGTTACACATCTGGCGTTACGTGTTTAACACACCAAAACTAATTTATTTTTCCAAGTGCAGAAATGGCCTTTTTTGCTTCAGTGCTGTTCGACTCTTAGAGTAGGCGTGAGTCATCTCTTCTTTAATTTTTTTAGGACTGAAAATTTTTATGATTACTCGCATGACACCACTGTACAAATAAAACTCAACAGAGATATACAATCAACTGATACAGAAGGAAAGTACAGAGATTTTACTGTCTCAGTACTGAAGTGATTGCCTCATGCCTCCCCGAGATGTGTTGATCTTAGCATAGGAGCTACACATCGGTTGGAAATCGTGTTAACTTCCAGGCATTAGGCGAGACGCTTGTTTCATGCTGCTGAGTGAGCCTTATTCGTGCTATCTCTTCTTGGATATTAGGCAGTGGACCTAGACTTCTAAGATGTGTGGTACATATCTCACGGCTTGTAGTGGTAATCACCACTGAAGTCTTCTCCACATGGATTTTCTTTATTTCTATACTCATTTATCGCATAATGTTTTGATTCAACCTTTTACTCCGTTGTAGTATCATCTTTTATCTATTCGCGTCTTTTAAAAATCTCAGTTGACCCGCTGGACTCTTGTTTTTCTGTTGCCTCGTAAGGATTGAGGCCTTACTTCCGTAGAGAGATTTTAATGTTATTATTATTATTATTATTATTATTGCTTCTTTCTTATCTCAGACATTATGTCTGGTCAAAAGTAGAAAGTGACGCGGACCTTCATCAAGCGTGACTTCCTTTTAACTGTACGGTATAAGTTATATTGCATTTAGGAACTTTCGGGTAATTGAACATGTATCAATAATTACTGATTTCTGTAGTTGTATATATAAGTTTGGATGTAGCTGTATTGCATTGATGTACTGGTGGATATTGTGTCGTATGACACATGTAGTTGATAGTATAATTGGTATAATGTCCACTTTATCCTGATGCCACATATCCTTGACTTACTCAGCCAGTTGGATGTATTTTTCAATTTCTTCTCCTGTTTTCTTTTGTATATTTGTTGTATTGGGTATGGAAATTTCGATTAGTTGTGTTAATTTCTTCTTTTTATTGGTGAGAATGATGTCAGGTTTGTTATGTGGTGTTGTTTTATCTGTTATAATGGTTCTGTTCCAGTATACAGGCCTGTAATTGTATTCATCATTCTCCAGTACATTTTGTGGTGCATGCTTGTACGTGGGAACGTGTTGTTTTATTAGTTTATGTTGTAAGGCAAGCTGTTTATGTATTATTTTTGCTACATTGTCATGTCTTCTCGGGTACTCTGTATTTGCTAGTATTGTACATCCGCTTGTGATGTGATCTACTGTTTCTATTTGTTGTTTGCAAAGTCTGCATTTATCTGTTATGGTATTGGGATCTTTAATAATATGCTTGCTGTAATATCTGGTGTTTATTGTTTGATCCTGTATTGCAATCATGAATCTTTCCGTGTCACTGTATATATTGCCTTTTCTTAGCCATGTGTTGGATGCGTCTTGATCGATGTGTGGCTGTGTTAGATGATACAGGTGCTTGCCATGTAGTGTTTTCTTTTTCCAATTTACTTTCTTCGTATCTGTTGATGTTATGTGATCTAAAGGGTTGTAGAATTTGTTATGAAATTGCAGTGGTGTAGCCGATGTATTTATATGAGTGATTGCTTTCTGTATTTTGCTACTTTCTGCTCGTTCTATAAAGAATTTTCTTAAATTGTCTACCTGTCCATAATGTAGGTTTATGTCGATAAATCCCCTTCCTCCTTCCATTCTGCTTAATGTGAATCTTTCTGTTGCTGAATGTATGTGATGTATTTTATATTTGGGGCATTGTGATCGCGTAAGTGTATTGAGTGCTTCTATGTCTGTGTTACTCCATTTCACTAGTCCAAATGAGTAGGTCAATATTGGTATAGCGTAAGTCTTTTTAGCTTTTGTTTTGTTTCTTGCTGTCAATTCTGTTTTCAGTATTTTTGTTAGTCTTTGTCTATATTTTTCTTTTAGTTCTTTAATATTTGTATTATCTATTCCTATTTTTGTCTGTGTCCTAGATATTTATAGGCATCTGTTTTTCCATCGCTTCTATGCAGTCACTGTGGTTATCCAATATGTAATCTTCTGGTTTAGTGTGTTTTCCCTTGACTATGCTATTTTTCTTACATTTGTCTGTTCCAAAAGCCATACTTATATCATTGCTGAATACTTCTGTTATCTTTAGTAATTGGTTGAGTTGTTGATTTGTTGCTGCCAGTAGTTTTAGATCATCTATGTATAGCAAATGTGTGATTTTGTGCGGGTATGTTTCAGTAATATTGTATCCATAATCTGTATTATTTAGCATGTTGGATAGTGGGTTCAGAGCAAGGCAGAACCAGAAAGAACTTAATGAGTCTCCTTGGTATATTCCACGCTTAATCTGTATTGGCTGTGATGTGATATTATTTCAATTTGTTTGGATATTAAGTGTAGTTTTCCAATTTTTCAGTACAACGTTTAGGAACTGTATCAGTTTAGGATCTACTTTGTATATTTCCAACATTTGAAGTAACCGTGAGTGGGGTACACTATCAAAAGCTTTTCGGTAATCAATGTATGCATAGTATAGCGACCTTTGTTTGGTTTTAGCTTGATATGTAACCTCTGCATCTATTATCAGTTGCTCTTTACATCCTCGTGCTTCTTTGCAGCAGCCTTTTTGTTCTTCATTTATAATTTTGTTCTGTGTTGTATGTGTCATTAATTTCTGTCTAATGACTGAAGATAATATTTTGTATATTGTTGGTAGGCATGTTATGTGGCGGTATTTAGCTGGGTTTGCTGTGTCTGCTTGATCTTTAGGATTCATATAAGTTATTCCTTGTGTAAGTGTATCAGGTAATGTGTATGGGTCTGCAGTGTAACTGTTAAATAATTTAGTTAGATGTGACTGTGTTGAGGTGAACTTCTTTAGCCAGAAATTGTTATTTTATCTTTTCCAGGGGCTTTCCAATTGTGAGTACAATTAATTGCTTTGGTGACTTCATGTTGCAAAATTATCACTTCAGGCATTTGTGGTATCATCTTGTATGTGTATGTTTCTGCTTCTATCCACCGTGCATGCCTGTTATGTTGTACCAGGTTTGACCATATGTTGCTCCAGAAGTGCTCCATGTCTGTTATGTTTGGTGGATTGTCTATTTTAATGTGTGTGTTATCTATTGTCTGGTAAAATTTCTTATGGTTTGTGTTGAATATTTGTTTTTTTCCTTCTATTTTCACTTTTTTTGTATCTTCTAAACCGTTTGGCCAATGGTTGTAATTTCTGCATCTTTTCATCTAATTGCTCTATCGCTTCTTGTTGTGAGATTTTACCTAACCTTTTTCGTTTTTTGTCTGATACTTCTTTTCTTATAAATTGTATTAGCTGTCCAATGTCTTTTCTCAATTTTTCTATTCTGATCTGTAGTCTGTGTTGCTATGCTAGTTTTGTGGGTTTCTTCTGTGTGTTGGTTGGTTCTGTTCTCTGCCTAGTGTGTATATTTAGTGTAGTGAGTGCTCCTATATAAACCAGTAGTTGTAACTCTTCCATAGTTGTGTTTTCATTTATTTTGCTTTGTATGATTGTGTTGATAGTTTTTATTGTTGTTTCGACTTGTGGTTTATTTGGCGGTCTACGCAAGAATGGTCTAATGTCTGTATTTGTGTCTTTGTATTCTATATATGTCAGCTGAAATTTTTCTTCTATATCTAACATGTGTGTCACTTCGTGTTCTGTTTGAACTTGCTCTGGTGGCAGTCTTACGATTTCGTTTTCCTCTGATTGTTTAATTGATGCGTGTTGTACTTTGTTGGTTTGCTCTGGGATGTGTGAATCAATTACTGTATTTTCTTCTTCTTCTGATTGCACATTATTTCGTTCCAGTATTTGTTGTACTTGTTGTTTGATGTTCTCTCATTCTGACTGGGGTCTCCTGTTATTTTTGATTATTACACGGATCTGATCAGCTAGTCGTTGTTCTGTTAAAAAAAATTAATTCTGGGTACCTGGCAATAAATGTTGTGTATACTTGTGGTCTGTATCCAGTTGTGTTGGTTCCTAGGTTTGTTGCTTGGTAATGACAGAACATGAGGTGTCGATTAACTTCATCTGTCTTTGTTTTCCTTCTAGGGTGGTTGCAGGAAGCATATCCTGCAAAACACCTCTATTTGGATTTAAACCATTTTCCAGTTGGCTAACAATGTCGTTGCCATTGTGGGCGGGCATAGGGTTTAAGCGTCGTCCCCGACCATGACGGCGTTTGTCCTGAACCAACTAATCACACTAAAAGTCCGATTAGTGGTTTGTTCTTTTCGTCGCCTTTTACAACTGTCAGAACATACCAGTGGCCGGGCCTCCGCGGGGTTTATTTATTATTATTATTATTATTATTATTATTAGGGGCAGTCAAATGAAAACAGAACATGTACCACAACGGGACTATGGAATGGGTCCACCCGAATTCCCGATTCGTGGAACACTGTCAACCGCTGATGGGTCGACAACCGCAAGTGCCCTCTAGCTACCTTGTCCGACTGGAACCAATTTCCACGTATATCTCTCTTTGGGTGACCGAAGATGTGAAAGTCACACTGTGAAAGATCCGCGCTGTACGGAGGATGTAGTGTTTCCCAAGAAGATGCTGAAGCGTAGCCTTCATCCGATTGGCAGGGTGGGGTCAGGTGTTATCGTTCGGGATGATCCCGCACTATGGCATTCCTTGGCTTTGACCATATGGGGCGTTACAGTTTCTGCAAAGTGTCTTCATAGAGCTGGAGAGACTCGCCAAGCTCAGGAAGCATTCTCTTACACGATACAACCTGTCTCCACATTGGACTCCTCAGCTGAGCAGAGAATTTAAGATGAAACCTTAACTTCTGATATCTTTTTCTTGTGATCCGATTCTGATGAAATAAAGCCTATGTGTTGCCCCGAGCTACGCACAAGCGACATCCGCGTGAAAATTCGTCTAGTTGTTTTCGAAATTAGCGTGTTCGAACAGACAAACTGGCAGACAAATGTTTTTATAGTTTTATTATAAGTACAGTTTGACAGCATAAGTCGGTCTGTGACTTCTTTTAATAGATGACTAGTGACTGTGGACTCATTAATGAAACCAGTGAGGAGTGTTTTATTTTATAGCTATTTTGAAGAAGATGGATGCTTGAATCAGTGATTCCCAGCCAGACCCATGTGGTGCAGACAGCTAGACCGCTGCAGCCTGCCATGGGCTGGATGCCCTACAGCGACGGTCTGTCAATTTGCCTCAGCCTCACCACAGCACTGGTCTGTAGCTGCGGAAGGCGCGCGACCCAGGCCAACCCGTGCAGTCCAATTGGCTTGTACCTCGTCAACCGTGGCCAGGTGCACGCCACAAAATTGTGTCCATGTGGCACAACTGCAGCGCTCATCTTGAAGGGGCACAAAGTTCCTTTTAACCTATCAAGCTTATAGGATGTATTATGGCCGCAAAACCTAGACTAAAGCGCCAAAGAAACTAGTATAGGCATGTGTATCCAAATATGTGAACAGGTAGAATACGGCGCTCCGGTTGGCAGCGCCTATACAGGGTGGTCCATTGATCGTGACCGGTGCCAAATATCTGACGAAATAAGCGTCAAACGAAAAAATTACAAACAACGAAACTTCTCTAGGTTGAAGGGGGAAACCGGATGGCGCTATGGTTGACCCGCTAGATAGCACTGCCATAGGTCAAACGGATATCAGCTGCGTTTTTTTAAAATAAGAATCCCATTTGTATTACATATCTGTGTAGTAAGTGAAGAAATATTAATGTTTTAGTTGGACCACTTTTTTCGCCTTGTCATAGACGGCGCTGCAATAGTCACAAACATACGGCCCACAATTTCAGACGAACAGTTGGTAACAGGTAGGTTTTTTAAATTAAAATACAGAATCTAGGTACGTTCGAACATTTTATTTTAGTCGTTCTAATGTTATACATGTATCTTTGTGAACTTACAACTTCTGAGAACGCATGCTGTTACAGCATAATTTCCTGTAAATACCACATTTATGCAATACATGCTCAAAATTATGTCCGTCAACCTCAATGCATTTGGCAATACATATAACGACATTCCTATCAACAGAGAGTAGTTCTCCTTCCGTAATGTTCGCACATAAATTGACAATGCACTGCCGCATGTTGTCAGGCGTTGTTGGTGGACCACGATAGCAAATATCCTTCAACTTTCCCCACAGAAAGAAATCCGAGGACGTCAGATCCGGTGAACGTGCGGGCCACGGTATGGTACTTCGACGTCCAAACTACCTGTCATGAAAAATGATATTCAATACCGCTTCAACCGCACGCGAGCTATGTGCTGGACATCCCATGTTGGAAATACATGGCCATTCTGTAGTAACATCGGTAGAACATTACGTAGGAAATCAGCAGACATTGCACCATTTAGATTGCCATCGATAAAATGGGGACCAAATATCCTTCCTCCCATAATGCCGCACCATACATTAACCCGCCAAGGTCGCTGATGTTCCACTAGTTACAGCCATCGTGTGTTTTCCGTTGCCCAATAGTGCATATTATACCGGTTTACGTCACCGCTTTTGGTGAATGACGCTTCGTCGCTAAATAGAACGCGTGCAAAAAATCTGTCATCGTCCCGTAATTTCTCTTGTGTCCAGTGGCAGAACTGTACACGACTTTCAAAGTCGTCGCCATGCAATTTCTGATGCATAGAAATATGGTAGGGGTGCAATCGATGTTGATGTACCATTCTCAACATCGACGTTTTTGAGATTCCCGAGTCTCACGCAACTTGTCTGCTACTGATGTGCGGATTCGCCGCTACAGCAGCTAAAACACCTACTTGGGCATCATCATTTGTTGCAGGACGTGGTTGAACACATCCTGTTTCCTTAAAAAATCTAACTATAAGGCGAACGGTCCGGACACTTGCATGATGTCGTCCAGGATACCGAGCAGCATACGTAGCATACGCCCGTTGGGTATTTCTATCACAATAGCCATACGTCAACACGATATCGACCTTTTCCGCAATTGGTAAATGGTCTATTTTAACACGGGTAATTTATCACGAAGCAAATACTGTCCTCACTGGCGGAATGTTACGTGATACCACGTACTTATACGTTTGTGACTATTACAGTGCCGTCTATCACAAAGCGAAATAAGTGGCCCAACTAAAACATTCATATTTCTTTCCGTACTACACGAATATGTAATAAAAATTTGGGTTAATATTTAAAAAAACTCTGTTGATATCCGTTTGACCTTTGGCAGCGCCATCTAGCGGGCCAACCATAGCGATATCTGGTTTCCCCCTTCAAGCTAGACGAGTTTTGTTCTTTGTAGTTTTTTCGTTTGACGCTTATTCCATGAGTTATTTGGCCCGGTCCGGATCAATGGACCATCCTGTATAAGACAACAAGTGTCTGGCGCAATTGTTACATCGGTTACTGCTTCTCTAATGGCAGGTAATCAAGATTTAAGTGAGTTTGAACGTGGTGTTATAGTCCGAGTATGAAGGATGGCACACGGCATCTCCAAGGAGGCGATGAAGTGAAGACTTTTCGGTACGATCGTTTTACGAGTGTACCGTGGATACCTGGAACCAGGTAAAACATTGAATCTCCGACATTGCTGCGCTCGGAAGAAGATCCTGCAAAAACGGGACCAACGAAGACCGAAGAGAATCGTTCAATGTGACGGAAGTGCTGCCAGTTTCATGCTGGGCCATGAGCAAGTGTCAGCGTGCTAACCATTTAATGAAACATCATCGATATGAGCTTTGGTAGCCGAGGCCCACTCATGTACCCTTGACGACTGCATGATACAAAGCTTTACGTCTCGCCTGGGCTCGTCAACACCAACTATGGGCTGTTTATGTCTGGAAACATGTTGCCTGGACGGACGAATATCGTTTCAAAATGTATCGAGTGAATCCATGGACACTGCATGTCAGCAGGGGACTTCAATGGTGTGGAGTGTATGCAGTTGGAGTGATATACATCTAGATACGACTGTGACAGGTGTCACATAGGTAATCATCCTGTCTGATCACCTGCATCCATTCATGTCCATTTTGCATTCCGACGGACTTGAACAATTACAGCAGGACAATTCGACACCCCACACATCCAGAATGGCTACAGATTGAATCCAATAACACTCTTGTGAGTAAACTCTTCCGCTGGCCTCCAAACTCTCCATACATGAACATTATTGAACATATCTGAGAAACCTTGCAACGTGCTGTTCAGAACAGTCTCCATCCCCTCGTACTCTTTTGGATTCATGGCCAGACCTGCAGGATTCATGGTGTCAGTTCCCTCCAGTACGCCGCGCTCTGGCCGAGCGGTTCTAGGTGCTTCAGCTCGGAACCACGCTGCTGCTACAGTCGGAGGTTCGAATCCTGCTTAGGCATGAGTGTGTGATGTCTTTATGTTAAGATAGGTTTGAGTAGTTCTAAATCTAGGGGACTGATGACCCCTGATGTTAAGTCCCATAGTGCTTCGAGCCATTTCAACCCTCCAGCACTACTTCAGACATACGTCGAGTCGATGCTACGCCATGTTGCGGCATTTCAGCGTGCTCGCGGGGCCTTACACTAGTTTCTTTGGCTCTTCAGTGTATTTTGCCATAGCATAAACAGAAATATTTTCATACAAGAGATTTAACGAAATACAATAAAAATATGTCAATTGGTTCAAATGGTTCTAATCACTGTGGGACTTAACATCTGAGACCATCGGTCCCCTAGAGTTAGAACTACTCAAACCTATCTTAACATGAGGACATCACACACACCCATGCCCGAGGCACGATTCGAACCTGAGACAGTAGGAGCAGCGTGGTTCCGGACTGAGGTGCCTAAAATCGCTGGGCCACACCTGCTGCAAAATATGTCAATTACAATTACAGATAACACAAAAATCTTATCTTGGTAATAGTTCCAAGAACAAGAAGCACGGAGCAGGCGTCTATTTCAGACTCTCGCTACCAGATTTAGTCTGAAAATACAAATTATTTCTTCATCCTGTACATACATAAAGGATAACAATGTAATAGAAAAAAATGGCGAGAAGCTAATCGAATAACAGTGAACGAGTAGTATGTCATTCCATTTCTGAACATTTATTGAAATCCTTTTCTCTGAAACGACAAGTGCTCCACAACTGAAAGTACGTTCTACCGAGGCACCACATCTACAGGGTTCTTCTCCAACACATCAGTTCATAGAACCACTTTCGAATTATTTATCGACCATTCCATTTTCGAATAGACCCTGGAAAAAATAAACATCAAAATATTTCCATGGGAACTCTGATTTCTCTTTTTTATTACTATGGTCGTTTCTCCCCATGTAGGCGCGAGGCAATAACATATTTTGGCATTTTGGAGGTGGAGCTTGGTGGGTGATTGAAACTTTGTCAAAATATCTCGCTACAACGAAAGATTACTTTGTTTCAAAGTTTGCCAGGCCATTTCGAATATCATTTGCGTCACTCTCTCTCCTATTTTGCGATAATACAAAAAAGCTGTCCTTTTAGCATTTTGGATGTCGTTTGTCAGTCCTATCTCGCAAGGATCGCATTCTGTGTAGCAGTGCTCCAGAAGAGAACGGATAAAGTTTGTGTAGGCAGTGTCCATTGCCTTTGGTACATCTTGTAAGTGTTCTGCTAATAAAACGAAGTTTCTGGTTCCCCTTCCCACAACGTTTGCCGTGTGGCGATTCCATTTTGTTTGTAATTTTAATCCCTAGGTATTTAGTTGAATCTACAGCCATAAAATTCTTATTTTTCTCGTAATCGAAATCAAATGCAATTTTTAATACTGATTTGGAGAACCTCACGTTTCTTTTCTCAAATTACTTTTCAAATTCTTTCATATCCCTGTATACTTTCTAGACTTAACGACAGCATGTGCTGCAAATAATCTAAGACGGCTATTCACGTTCCGTCGTTTACATAGATTCAAAACAGCAAAGGGCCCGTAAAATTTTTTTGTGCAGTCCCAGACACGATTGCAGTTTCCACTAGATGACGAAATACGACCATTCTCGCAGGAAATCGCGACTCGTGTCGCACAGCTGTCACTTTGATTCATATGCAGGCAATCTGTTTAGAAGTTACTTGTGAGGAACAGTGTCAGAGACCATCTGGAAATCTAGAAATAAGCACTAAAATTTATTTCCCTTAACGATAGCTATCGGTACTTTCAGTGAATAAAGTGTCACTTTCGTTTCACAGCAAAAATCCCTGGTGGTTATGTACGAATAGATTGTTTTCTTCGAGGTATTTCGTAATTTTGGAACAATATATTGGAATGGTGGTCTGATCATTTACTATTAAAAGACTATTACCAAGGTTTGGACGGGACGAAGGAATTGACATATCAGACGTGATTTGACACATAACTGAATTATTCATAACATACAATACAGAACACCAACTACGTAAATCCTGCTTCGATGCTTACAATTGTCCAAAATGGGAAGGTCTCCAGTTTCGAGTTGGAAAGGCTTTAATTTAAGGAAATAAAACTCTTATTACAATTTTTAAAAGAATGATAACACATAATTAAGTGGTAAGTGAACGCAATGTTAAATCTTTAATTATTAATAACAAAGCGTGGGTTTACTACATTTAAAGTCTCTTTGCAATACATTACATTCCAGCCAATAACATTAATAACTTATAAGCACTGTTGGTATAATACAAACGTTTCCACTATAATCAATTTTGATAATCCACAATCAGTAAAAAAAAAACAAAAAAAAAAAAACAACATCAGAAGTTCGATACGGAGCATGTAAGCCTGTTTATACAATCTATCGGACCAAAATAGGCACGAGGGCCACCATAACGGAAGTGCGCTAGTTGCTTTTAGGATAGGTGCTCCCATTAGCTTAATCACTGAACAGATATTTACTTAAGCGGCAGTTAAGATAGTCAATGCAAATATAAGGTATTTCTAAATTTATTTTCCTTCCTCCGTTTTAACAAGGGGGTTTTATTAAGGTGGAAATTACACCTTGAGGAGACGAAATAGCAATCTAGCGGGCACGCCTCCACGATGACGCCATGCCACTACACACGTACTAAACTAGCAGCGTATACGCTGTTCAAGGCAAACATTAACAACACAGTTCCATAAATACTGACACACAAATAGTCGGGATCAAAACGAAACCATAAATCCCAAGAGCGCAAGATCCAACATAGCTTCAGAGCAATCTTATTTCATGCGGTTGCCTTCACAAATACAGATATCGAAATGAAAACAAGAACGTCAAACAATGTTCCCTAATCAGCACGATGTTCTTCTTTAGGTCCTGGTAGCGCTAGACAACGCCGACATGCCAATGTTAACAAGCCTCTAAGGCAACACCCTCCAAATTACAAGCCGAAACCAATGTGACCCCTTGTCAGATCCGTGATAGGACTCGAACCCCAACTACTGTCAGGGCAAATCACTCAGAATAAATACAGAGCCAATAGTATAGCGGACAAATATACCCAGGGATTAACAGAACACTAGACTGAACTAGAATTACCCTTAATGATACAGCTCTAGGTCTTGGGACACAAGGAAGTAACTCCCCACCCGCAATTCTGCAACCACATGGCGGGAGGATGAACTACCAAAACACAGAAGTGCGAAAGTACACAAATAACTACCAAAATACGCCACTACACCGGTTAGCAACGATGCGTGGATGAATCTGCACTGTCAGAATTGCACCAGTGAACAGGACAGACGATTGCCACAGCGGTGGCCACAAGGTGGGAAAGACGACTGGATGAACTCAATCCCAAAGGACGATCAACTTGATACATTCACACTTAACTTCTTTTCTCCTTTCCCTCGGCGCACTTCGTCGTTTGTCCGGGACTGCTGTGCACAATTCTGAGCCGTCCCCAGTCGTCTCGGCAGACACTGACCCAGCTGAACTGCTCCAGGACTCAAACCCTCGCCGAACGGCGGCTCCACCGCCCCATGGTGGTTACTGTTAGTTTGCCTTCGTCGACGCAGGCGATGATTAGACTGCCATCCGCCTCCCACGGACAACCAGTGAAGAGCGGACAGAGGGGCCCAACCAGACCGCCGTTCCTCCACGCGTAGAAGTACGGGTTCGATAACAACACCCGTACGCTGAAGGCAGAATGTCGACGCCACCAGAGCAGACACGAAGGCCACTGCGCGACAACCTCCTCCAGCGTGACGGCGCTCGCCTATAAATAGTACAGTCTGCTGCAGTAAACGCGTGAGTCGGTCGTGTTACCAACCTACGGCTTTTAAGTACACCAAAGGCAGAACTCGCAGTCGATAGTGGGTTCACTACGGGCGGGAGTTCAAACGAAAGAGCTTCATAAAAGACCAACACTGAACAACCGCGAAACAACGAAATAGAAGCCAAGCAATAGAAGACAGCAACGAGATGCTAGAGCCCGTTCGCACCCAAACACTGTCGATTACTAAAAATATTGGCTCCACACGACGCGCAGGCAACGAGCCGTGGAAAGATGGAAGTACACGCGGCTCATATATGTTCCGAAATACTGAAACAAATCAATGTTTAATATATGGTTCTGTGCGTCAGGACATTACTTTTGTTTGGTTTCTAGTGCATTGGTATAGCTTGTGCAACTTTCCAGTCTTTAGAGACATATTTTTGGTCTAGACTAATACATGATTTCTGAAACCTGAGCTCTTTCTGCAATATTTTTTTCATGATTCCTGAGAGGTCGGAGAAATACTGGTCATTAGTAGCAGTCTTCGCAGTAGCGATGTGACTGCGGTAGTCTTTACAATATTAGACAACTTGCTTCGTTACACCGCTGGTATCTACTTCCAGAATATTCATGTTTGCAGCTATTCGTGATTTGAATTCTGTAGTACTTACTGCTACTTATTTGCTGAAGAAATTTCGGAAAATTAGTAGCTTGTGACGGCTCGCCTTTAGCGACCAACGTGCTTATTCGAATACGAGAGGTAATTTGCCGGTATTTTTTAAATGATTACTGAGAGGCCGATGAAATACTAATCATTATTATCTGCCTCAGCAGTAGCGTTGTGACGATGGGACGGCTAAAATTCTTGCGGAACTGTTCTCCCATGTTGGCCAATTAGCAGCTCCGTTCATATGTCCTACAGAGTTGAGTCGTTTCTGCAACCAAACCTCGTACCTTCTTTTACAACATGCAAACTATAGTTACGACAGCTATTTTTTCAGGCAGTTTAGTTGGTTAAAATTAACAACGATGTTTATCAGATTCAATCCTGAACCGCGCGCCTGCTGCGGCCGCAGATTCGAATCCTGCCTCGGGCATGGATGTGTGTGATGTCCTTAGGTTAGTTAGGTTAAGTAGTTCTAAGTCTAGGGGACTGATGACCTAAGATGTTAAGTCCCATAGTGTTTGGAGCCATTTGTTTATCAGACAATCGAATATCGTGCTAGATGCAAAAGTTTCACTTAGAGACAAAAATGAAATGAAACACTCATTTTTTTCTGATAAGGAGCTGCAGAAAAGTGATGGTAACTGATTATTTTGTAATACAAACAAAGAAATCATTTTCCTTGATCGACTATTTGTATTTCTTCTTAGTTTTCTCCGAGTGAGAATTCCAGAGAGCACACACATTAACCATCAGCTCGTTAGCAGATGACGGGTGGCCTTAGCTCGGTAGGCTAGCGTGTTACTCGGCGATTCAACCAGCGTTGCGATAGTGTCAGCTGTTGTCAGGCCGGCAGCTCCACCGCATAGCCGGGTGAAGCGGAGCCCGGCGTGCCAGCCCATGCTGAGTATGATACGGGTACTCGGGATGGGCTGAACGCACTCGCACTGAGCAACGCAGCCCCTTTCTGGCGGACTAACAGGGGGTGGCAGCGCGAAATGCACGTCCCTGTTCGCATTTGACTCTCAACAAAAAAAGTTCAGTGTTTTGCGCACAAATAGACAGAAAGACCATTTACTGTATGATTGCTTGCTTGACAAACGGTATAACCACATTTTAATCCAACAAAGTAGTGGCACATGGGAAATCGGGTATTTAATTATTCTGAATTTAATTCCAATAAAGGGATAATGCAGCAGGTCCTTCTGTGACGTATTTAACATCAGCATAGATTTCTCGTTTCATGAAACTGCCATTCCACATAATGTCTAATTCCATTATACAGGGTGAGTCACTAACTGTTCCCACCAAGAATAACTTCGAAAGTATGATAGGAGCTGAAACGTTTGTGGGACTTAAGTTGCATGGAACAACGGGGGCCATAATATGACTTTGGTTTTTTGTTGCTAGGTGGGTTCGCGTCAGAGATATGAAGATCAGCTGTTTGTTTTTTTGTTTGTTTTTTTTTGTTTTAATAGATGCTATAGTTTGGTACTTATTTTCTGACATCGGCAATCGAGACGAATCAAATGGTGTGTAACAGTAAGGTCTTTGAAGGTCAACGAAGGTCAAAAAGGTGGTATGAACGTACATTTACTGAAGGTGTTCGAAGTGATGACTATTGGTATCAATGCAGTGATGCAATTTCTTATAATGTTTCTCTGTTTACACTGAACTCTTACTAATGACCACCACTTGATATAATTATTTGTATTTTTTAATTGGATGGAATGCAATAAGAACGTGGTACACGATTTTTACTTTAACACTTAATCAATTTTACTACCGCAAAGCGTATGGATGCCTTTGTATTGAGCGACTAGTCATCCATCAATTAAAAATCTCTGAGTATGCGTACAGACTGATTTAAACTATAATCGTTATAAAGGCAGAGGCCAGGCAGATTCGTTGAAGGAATCCTCCGGAACTGTAGTCGACCCTCAAAGGGCGTGACAAAAAGGTCTCTTTTGACTGATGCTTTAGCATCGCTCCACAGAAAGAGACTTACCTGATCGGAAGAATAGCAAAAAGAGAAAGAAGTCAAAGAATGGAAGGGAGTTACATTATAGGTTTGTTCAATACACATGAAATATCCCAGACATGCACATCCAAATCCTGTGGTAGAAGCTACAAGAGAGGCATTGTACATCACGGTGTACTGTTGAAATTCCTAGAGCATACGCAGCTAGAATAATCAACTAAGATACTGTTACGTATATCTCGTGAATAGACCATGAATGTAAAGTCAGAGAAATTGAAGCTCACGCTGGGGCTTACTCACAATCGTTCATTCCACGCACTATTCGCATCTGGAACTGTAAGAGGGGAAAATTGACAGTGGTACACGGGGTAGCTATCCCCATTAGACGGCCTGCGGACTAAATGTGGAGTAGGGCTGAAAGTTTTACACATAAGTTATAAAGAAGGAAAGAATTTAACGTCAACAATGAACACTTTTGAAGAGCAACACAAGTTAGGAGTGTGGGAAGGAAGGGGAGAGAAATGGGCTGTTCCTTTTCAAAGGAATTATCGCGACATTTGCCTTATGCAGTTTAGAAAAACCATGGAAAATTTATATGTGAATGTCCAGAGCACGGTTTGGACCGCCATACTCTCAAACACGAGTTCATTGTGCTAAGCACTTGGTCTTGACGTTCGGTCCATGCATTCAGTATAAGCGCAATGTGTAGCACACGGCCGGCCGTGGTGGCCGAGCGGTTCTGGGCGCTACAGTCTGGAACCGCGCGGCCGCTCCGGTTGCAGGTTCGAATCCTGCCTTGGGCATGGATGTGTGTGATGTCCTTGGGTTAGTTTTTAAGTAGTTCTAGGGGACTGATGACCTCAGCAGTTAAGTCCCATAGTGCTCAGAGCCATTTTTTGTACCACACGAGATGTGGATATGGTAAACACAACCACGGTAAAATGTCTTCGGAACGTTTCTAGTACAACACTGATGAAAACAGAGAGTAACAGAAGTTGTCCCTGACGAACGCCAGAGCAAGAAATCTCACATTGAGGAATGCAATGAGCGAGATGGACATCTGCCAACGATTTAGTGCATGGCCGACGTATGACCTATTAATTGAACTGGTAAATGTCGAATTTAGTACTTCGGACGTTCGCACACTAAGCGATGTTGCTCTTGAATGTGACTTAACGTCGCTAAACAAAGGTCCGATACGATTCGTAACACCAGCACGGTGTATTCCCTGGGAATATTTACTCTAGAATATATTTGCCACAGACATTGCCCCGAATCTTCTTTTTTTTCTCTTTTTCGAACGATTACTAGCGTTGTTGCTATTCTTGCCTAAAATACGTCCTCCATGGTTTGTTTCCCCGGTTTCACTATTCGTAGATCGTAACTTTAGTCCGTGCCCTTACAACACCAACAGCCTACACTCATTTGGTTAGAACTCAAGGAGCTTGATTATCTATGTACAGTATGGTGGTTTCATTGTCAGCTTGTCACGGTTCTCGCGGCATTTCCCGTCGGAGGTTCGAGTCCTCCCGCGGGCATGGACGTGTGTCTTGTCTTTAGCGTAAGTTAGTTTAAGTTCGATCAGTAGTGAGTAAGCTTAGGGACCGATGACCTTGTGGCTTGGTCCCATAGGAACTTACCACCACAAAAAAGGAACTTAGTCTGATAAGAACGACTCACGTTACACCAGGTCGATGATCTGCCACACATACGGCTGCGCAGCATCATCGAAGCCCACCGCCCCGAGGACTCAGGCCGATGGTGGCAGTATTACACTGTGGACGATATTAACCCGGGCTACCAGGGGACCTGTGGTAGTAATGGAAGGCTTTACGACAGCTGTGGATTATTTGAACTTTATTGTGACCCTATGCATCCCTTCATGGTGGATCTTCCCCCCCCCCCCCCCCCCCCCAACGGGGATGGTATCTTCTAGCAGGAGGGGCTGCATGCAGGACTGCACATGGGAATGTGCAGGTCCCGCGTCTGCTGACGGCGAATTGGTTTTCTTACTCTTTATGAGGCAAGGGCTGAACCGCGGCACAACCACCACGTGCTAGAATCAAAAGAACAATAGAAACAGTGGACAGAACCCTCTTCTTCACATCCAGAGGTAGGGAAGAGGATGTCATCCGTGGGAATAGTAACGGTAAAGGTACCTTGGGATGCGTAAGGTGTCAGTTAATTGGCAAACTGAAAAAGGGTGGAACACTATCTGCAGAATATCATTCTAACGCTCTAATGGATATAGCTGTAAACATAGTTTTTCTGAGAAGAAAATCTTATGTAATCAATGTAGCACCCAACTGCCCGCTTATTGAGTTCAGCCATCGAAGGACTGGTCAAGTGGGGATTGAACATCATTCGATAGAAGAACAGTAGGCGCCTACTAAGTGCCATTTATTTAAAAATGTAGATTCACTTAAAATTCAAAAACGCATAAGACACATGATAATAATTTCCCTTTTGAGTAGAAGAATAGCAATTATTTGGATTAAGATAATGAGATTACAGGAGCAGCCAGCTACATTTAAGCTGAAGCGTAAATCTCCACAGCAACAAATCCTGAATAATAAATTAGTTACTTTCGGGCAGACACAAAAAAGATTAAATAGGTATTAACAAGAAATTGAGTTTCAGAAATAGTAAATAACGTAAGGTCCAGCATTAAATTACCTGAGGAACTCCGGAAATGGTTGTGCTTACAGTATCATCAGCTCTCACGTCACCGCAAAGTGAACGCCTCACAAAATTCCGCCCTAGCACCAGATTAGCTGCCTCTCAAACACAGATTGAAGACAATTTTAAAAACAAGAGAAAAGAGATAATCATGGATACTGCGATTTGCCCACTCCAGTTCTCCCCAGGTTAAGTAAAAGAATCTGTAAGTCCCTATGTTAATGAGTGCAACTAGAACAGTTTGTATACTAAGTAACAATCATAAACAGAACACTTCACGTACTTGAGGCAAGTAACGGCAACTGGCTATTGCTTAGTAAACGACGACAGTGCTGACGGTTACAGGCAAGTAGCGAAATCGAAAAGCTAGGCGCAAGGCCGCCAACAACATTCATTAAATATATGAACCACCAAATACTCCAATAAATACATAGACCAAGTTGAAGGCATTAAATAAACAAAAAAATAAATGAGCCAGAGGGGCTCTCCTGATGGGAGACTCAGCCAGAACGAGATTACAGGTCACAGTCAAAATAGTGTCAGTTTGCTGCATAAAGTATTCACTCAACAAACACAATAAACTTGCAAGCACGCTCTAGGCAAACTCACAACCGTGGGTGCAAAGGCGGAATTTCACGACGTGCAAACAGCACTATGAAAAACACTGCAGGACAGCAGAATTCTAGTAACGCATTCCGAAACTCGCTCATCCGGTGTCTGTAATGGAGGCTTGTCAGGAGGCCGCTCCTGGTTCCAACATGTCAAGCAATGTACCTTTTGGAACTGGAAGCCCACTGCAGAATAATGCGCCCCTCTGAGCGAAATGAACCGCCTGTTGCCAACGGTCGGCTTCCGGCTCCTAGTGATCGTGGCGGACAGATCATTTAATTCGTTTTCCTCCAACTTCTGCTATAGGACGTCCCGCGTGCCCTACAGACCAGCACAGTGAAGAACTCAGGACTCCTAGATCGGTTAACGCGACCCCGCGCCAGGTATGAGCCACACATCACACCGAGCGGCTTGATCCATGTTACCATCACCCCACTCCTTGTTGGTTCGACTTCCAGAGATCTCGCTTATCAGAGCCTCAGTTCACAACTCGTGTTCACCTTCTGACCAAAGATATACCGATTCCCAGCCGGATGCCACACGACTCAATCAAGGTAATGAAGCTGACGGTAAATATGTCCTGGAAATGGGAAAATTCAGGAAACTGTGCTAATAAGTGTTGGTTCATCCGTCCTATGTCCCTTGTTTGGCTACCTCAGACTCCTAGTTGACCCCAAAACTTCGTAGGTGGTCAGCGTTTTCGTCGAACCAAGGAGTGTTTGCTTCTGCAGAGGAATATTGCTCAGCAGTTCCATGGGAATGATAAGATAATTTCACTGGATTCACTAGCTAAGGTACAGAGATATTAAAGGAGACAATTTTGGAAAATAAAGTCGTTTAGAAAACATAAATTTGTAATTTCACTACATTGTCGATAACATTCCAGACAATCCTACTAACTTTTACTTACAGATTATGATAAAGAAATAATGAGTAAAGGTTATTACGAATTTATGTTATGCTGAGCTACTCATTAAAATTGCATAGGAAATAAGGCAAACATAAGCGGGCATTTGTGACACTAGAACTACAGATATCAACACATGAATAGCGTGAAATATGGATCTGAAAGTGGGCAAAAAAATTTCCAATGAAATATCGGGGCAGTGAGTTACTGACATCTGACAGTTAGCCCAAATTTTGTGGAACTATAGGTGATTACTTCAATGGGACACAGTATACTCGCTAAGGAAACGAATGGTGCAGAAATATAGATATAAGTGGAAATAAAACACAGCAGTTAAAATCTGCACAGAACACAAAAACTCTTCCATTTTGTATCAATCATATTTATCCGTGACACGCGTAAGCTCTGCAAAAATACCATGAGTGCATAAAGTTTTCGCTTGCATAGGTATTTTTATTGTGGAGCTGATCCAGCGATAAATAACTCTATTAGAAATGAGTAAACGTGACAGCACATAGAATCTGATGGGTGAGCGGTTGATCACGTAACCTTACTCACCCATCCTGGTAACGATGTGTTAGGTCAAGAGAAAGATGAACAGTGAGCTTCGTAGAGATAGATATTCATCTAGAACCATTCCTTTCTGATAATGTTTGATAGGTTGATTACTAGTACTGTTTTGACGTCTCAGATATTTTTCAAAAGTTTGGAGTGAAAGGCTTGAGTCAGTCCACCTTTCATATAATTTCTGCGCCTTTTCTTTGCCTTTGCGTTATCATACTTTTCCCATCGCAGGAAGGTAGATCAAGTTGGAAACCGAAACAGTGTTTCATGTCATTGTGATTACATTTGATATTTAGCACACAATGTACCTGTAACAAGCTGTCCTACGCATGGCTGGTCGCTGGATGGTGTCAATGTATTTTTAATGGCAAACGAATACAACTTCATCATTCGGATAGACTTTCTTACTTCATCTTTGCAGCAGAGGTCGGAGAATGAGAGCGAGGTTTAATTTTCAAAGCTGGTCAGAGGTACCACTCAAGCGGAACGTGACCTGCGAGTGGTTTTCTTAACAGGCGCCCTTGCTCTTGACTCTTTTAGACGAACGCACTAGCGACGATTTTTTTCAAATTTTAGACGCTGAACCGAAGGAAAATTCTGAGGACGAGGAAACAATCTTTGTCTCTCCTGTCTTCTGACTGGAGGAGGCTTCTGGTTCTACAGAAGGGCGTCTTGTTGACTGGTTATTTCTCTCCCTCCAAAGTTTTTTCGGTCTATGTTCAAGGCAGGTTGGACTTTGTGCACAGTTAGTTCATCGAAGAAGAGTGGATGAGCTGGCCCGCAACGGATATGATATGCCGCTCCTATATGCTCTTAGACGGCAATTTTGGAGCGGAGTTAGCTGAGATTTTTCGAGTTAGGATATTTTTGTAGCCCTAAAGTCATTTGTTAGAAGCTTGGGTTGGGGTTGGGGGGGGGGGGGAGTTAGGGAGTAATAATTTTGTTCCCATTTAACTAAATTCAGACATGTGCCTTACTCGGTTGCGGTTAACTCCATGTGTCGTGCTTCCACTTGAGTTTCGTATTTCTTAGCTCTGCCAGGCACAAGTCACTTTTGACGACTCAACATTTGCTAGAAAATAGTAAACATTTACGCTTATTCTGTAAATGTTAGTTTGCATCTCAGCACATGTGCGTCAAAGTTGTGTCCCTGAAGCAGCTTAATTCTCGATTAAAATGGCGATTAAAACAGTTTACCCTTACAGAACCCTAATGTTAGGGTTTCAAACATGTTCCATTTTTAATGAAGCTCAGAAGTACGCTTCACTTTCTGCAAAAATGTCATTTAGTGTCTTTTAAGCACCAACCTACAGTAGTTCGTTAAACTGGTCGCCAATAAATACACCAGCACGCCTTTCCCTATACCGTGATCACTAATTTGATATGATCTGCAAGAGAAAGTTAGGAGTAAGCTTTTAGTGAAGCTCATTCCCTGATCGGTCTATATGAAGCCCGATAGTTTTTCTTGTGATAGAACCTAAGGCTGAACTCCAATTAATATACACTCCTGGAAATTGAAATAAGAACACCGTGAATTCATTGTCCCAAGAAGGGGAAACTTTATTGACACATTCCTGGGGTCAGATACATCACATGATCAAACTGACAGAACCACAGGCACACAGACACAGGCAACAGAGCATGCACAATGTCGGTACTAGTACAGTGTATATCCACATTTCGCAGCAATGCAGGCTGCTATTCTCCCATGGAGACGATCGTAGAGATGCTGGATGTAGTCCTGTGGAACGGCTTGGCATGCCATTTCCACCTGGCGCATCAGTTGGACCAGCGTTCGTTCTGGACGTGCAGACCGTGTGACACGACGCTTCATCCAGTCCCAAACATGCTCAATGGGGGACAGATCCGGAGATCTTGCTGGCCAGGGTAGTTGACTTACACCTAGTAGTTGACTTAGAGCACGTTGGGTGGCACGGGATACATGCGGACGTGCATTGTCCTGTTGGAACAGCAAGTTCCCTTGCCGTTCTAGGAATGGTAGAACGATGGGTTCGATGACGGTTTGGATGTACCGTGCACTATTCAGTGTCCCCTCACGATCACCAGAGGTGTACGGCCAGTGTAGGAGATCGCTCCCCACACCATGATGCTGGGTGTTGGCCCTGTGTGCCTCGGTCGTATGCAGTCCTGATTGTGGCGCTCACCTGCACGGCGCCAAACACGCATACGACCATCATTGGCACCAAGGCAGAAGCGACTCTCATCGCTGAAGACGACACGTCTCCATTCGCCCCTCCATTCACGCCTGTCGCGACACCACTGGAGGCGGGCTGCACGATGTTGGGGCGTGAGCGGAAGACGGCCTAACGGTGTGCGGGACCGTAGCCCAGCTTCATGGAGACGGTTGCGAATGGTCCTCGCCGATACCCCAGGAGCAACAGTGTCCCTAATTTGCTGGGAAGTGGCGGTGCGGTCCCCTACGGCACTGCGTAGGATCCTACGGTTTTGGCGTGCATCCGTGCGTCGCTGCGGTCCGGTCCCAGGTCGACGGGCACGTGCACCTTCCGCCGACCACTGGCGACAACATCGATGTACTGTGGAGACCTCACGCCCCACGTGTTGAGCAATTCGGCGGTACGTCCACCCGGCCTCTCGCATGCCCACTATACGCCCTCGTTCAAAGTCCGTCAACTGCACATACGGTTCACGTCCACGCTGTCGCGGCATGCTATCAGTGTTAAAGACTGCGATGGAGCTCCGTATGCCACGGCAAACTGGCTGACACTGACGGCGGCGGTGCACAAATGCTATGCAGCTAGCGCCATTCGACGGCCAACACCGCGGTTCCTGGTGTGTCCGCTGTGCCGTGCGTGTGATCATTGCTTGTACAGCCCTCTCGCAGTGTCCGGAGCAAGTATGGTGGGTCTGACACACCGGTGTCAATGTGTTCTTTTTTCCATTTCCAGGAGTGTATGTGGGACTTCAGACGACTTGTCACTCAGGGGACGGTTGAAGGGTGTTTGAACTGTATTTACTCAATAGGGAGCTCGCGGCTACAAAAAAATTGTCCTACCAAAATATCAGCTACCGATATTTAGACGTTATGGGTTGGGTTGTTTGGAGGGAGGAGAACAAACAGCGAGTTCGTCGGTGTCATCGGAATCATAAATTAGAAGTCGCTGTACTGCGAATCACGACCAACACACGAAGATACATAAGTACTCTGTCAGGAATCTATTAAATCCCAAACTTTATGACTAATGGCACTGAACTGCTCGTTTGTAATAAACAGAGGGTATTCATAAACAATTTTACTGAAGAGTTCCTGAAGACAGATTCTTCGCAGTGGCCTGAGAATGTAGATGTGAAACCTTTACACATAGTTCCTAAACTAAAAGCTGTAAATTATCCGATTAGGACTGGCGTCAAGTTCGTGTAACCTTGTAATAAATATTTTACAAAGAGAGAGAGAGAGAGGAACAGAAACTATACATCGGAGGTACATCGAGATGTATCGGGGATAAATATGTTTAAAAGAAAATGCGACTTATCTCGTCATATTTGCCTAGCTTTATAGGTTGTGTTATTAACGTTAATACAGCGATGTAAGATTAACAACTAAGATAATTCTCATTTACTGTTCCATCTCAGTTACAAACTTTTAATAACTCAGAATCATCTTCAGTTCTAAAATAAAGTGAAACTAAACACTACCATCTAACATTTTCCAATAAGTAAAAAAGGAAATAGCTATACATAAATGTAGAAAATTACCTAAGCAGCTGCGTCACAAACCCGTTTTACCTATTCAGAGCCACATATCAGAGTAATGCTTTCTGCAACTGCGGTCAGCTTTTTAAATGGGCATATGGTAGGTGGGGGGGGGGGGGGGGAGGGGGTAAGGGGAAATGTAGTGAAGCTGATTGGAAGAGGCGAAGGGAAGCAAGGAAGAGGTGTTGGGGATGTCATGAGCTTAGCAAGAGGGATCGTGCTAAACTTATAGAACGCATAAGTACATAAAAATTCTCGTTAAAATACTAGTAGTGTACAGCAATAAGTATGTGAAATGTAAACGACATTAAATAGTAATATTATGAAATGGAGCGAGGGGGAGTGAGAGAGGGGAAAGAAGGTAAGGGAGGGGGGAAAGGATAGTGTCAGGGATGCTACGGATTTAATAGGAGAGGGGTCTTATGCTAAAATGGCAAAAAGTAAATTATGCAAAAAATATTCAGTAAAATGTCAAAATTGATGTGCAAAACTGTAAAAGGGAATAAAATAGTCGACTATAAAAGTGGAAATTATGCAGCGAAAATTTAATTTGTATTTGAAGATACTGAGTTTGTGAAATTTTAAAAGTATACAATCATGAGGTCTTATTGAGAAAGAATAAAAAATCGTATAAGTTTTTCCTTAAAATATTAAAAATATACGCCTAGAAAAATGGAAGTATAAACAGTGAAAGATATAAAGATCTTAAAATTACAGAAGCAAAATTATGTTGAGGACCTAGAACTGCTTGAGGTGTCATCAATTTTTAAAATCATTCGAAATGTAAAACCGTGAAAAGTGTAAAACACTAAACTGTAGTAGTGAAACTATGTGCACAAACTAAAATTACAGGGTAACAGGGTTTGAAAGTTATAGTTAACTGCATTTTCTTCTGCTTGGTGGCGTTGTACTGCGCTCAGTTTTGCAGTGTGAACGGAAGCCAGTAGTCACCACGGCCTGCTGCTGGGAAGGTGTGTGAGCCGATGCGCTGCCGCTGTCTTCTCTCGGTGAGGAGAGCTGTTGATCATACACGCTCTGCTGTGAGGTGGACGATTGGAAGTGGCTCTCAGAGTTCCGAAAGCATCAATGTTAATAAAGTCGTCCTTCTGATTTAATGGTCTTCCAGGTTTTTGTAAACGGTGTGTAAGAGGGTGTTTCTTGTAACATTGTCAGAAATTGTGCCTTAGCTCTATTGTGCAACAAATGCATGTACGTATCAATAGTTCCAGCAGCATGCTTCGATATTAAAAGATTCCTACCAAACGCTGTTTTTTACTGTGAAGTAAAGCGTGCCCTCTGAAGCGTATTTCAACCGCGCAGTCTGTTTCACATACGAAAACTTTTGATCAATCCAAACACTTTAGTTTGCGTACATTTCTGCTGTGAATTTCGATGCTTTTCTAGGTGTAGTAAGTTAATTATACGAACCCAAAATTGTAACAGGTAGAATTTTGTCATTTAGTAGCTTAAGGTCGCTACACCAACTTTGTTTCCTGTTATATTCAGTACGTTGCAGTCAGTACGTTGCAATAAGTAGTCTAGTTTGAAGAATACATAGTCAGTGGCCATGCTGTGATAGTCACTAATTTGCTATTGATAGCCGCAAAATCTATGTCAGTATTTTACATGCCATAGCTCGCAATACACAGTTGCATTATTTGCTGTTAGTTATATATTGTGACATTTAAACAGTTGCTTACAGCTACAATTAGTCAACCTTTAGTTATTGGTACGATTCTTATAGTTAGTTTTTTAACTTTTTTGCTCAGGTTTTTTGTAATCCGATCATCTATAGTTGCAAGTTGCTAGGAACACACAGTTCGATGTAGTGAAACATTTTCAGTTCTAAATCTAAAGCTAATTAAATTACCATGCGATCAACCATTCATTATTTCAGATACTAAACGATCTATAATTTACAAAGGTGACTCACACTGAAGAGCCAAAGAAACTGATACACTTGCCTTATATCGTGTAGGGCCCCGCGAGAACGCATCACGACGTGGCATGGACTCGACTGAAGTAATGCTGGAGGGAACTGACGCCATAAATCCTGCAGGGCTGTCCATAAAGCCGTAAGAGTACAAGGGATGGAGATTTCTTCTGAACAGCACGTTGAAAGGCATCGCAGATTTGCTCAATAATGTTCATGTCTGGGGACTTCTGTGGTCAGAGGAAGCATTGAAACTTAGAAGAGTGTTCCTGGAGCCACCCCGTAGCAATTCTGGACGTGTGGGGTGCCGCATTGTCCTACTGGAATTGCCCAATGGACATGAATAGATGCAAGTGATCAGACAGGATGCTTAAGTGCATATCACCTGTTAGTCGTATACAAGACGTATCAAGAGTCTCATATCATTCCAACTGCATACGCCCCACCCAGCTTCAACAGTCCGCTGCTGACGTGAGGTATCCGTGGATTCAAGAGGTTATCTCCATACCCGTACACGTCCATCCGCTAGATACGATTTGAAACAAGACTCGTCCGCCCAGGCAATACGTTTCCAGTCATCTACGGTCCAATGACAGGCGCAGGCGAAGCGTCAAGATTTGTGTCGTGCGGTCATCAAGGACACACGAGTAGGACTGTAATTTTGTGGGTCCATTATTTTACTTTTCTTATACGCTAGAGTTACTTGTGCTTCTTTCCACTCGCTTGGGACTTCGTGCTGGGCTAGAGATTCACGATAAAGGGCCGATGCCGTAGAGTAGTCTTTGTAAAATCGAACTGGGATTCCATCCGGACATTTTTTTAACCTTTCAGTAGTTTCCCTGCGCCACGTATGCTTATATCTATGTCGTCCGTAGAATCTACGTATGTCCGATGGTCAAACGACGTTATACTTGTACTGTTCTTCTGTGTAAACTATTTCTTGAACGTGAAATTTAAAACTTTGGCTTCCGTTTTGCTATCTTCAACTGTCATACCAGATTGGTCAACAGCGGATGAATAGAAGCCTTAGGCCCGCTTAGTGATTTTACATACAACCAGAATTTTCTAGATGCTAAGGTGTGCCGGTGGTAGTTGTTGTTTGCTTCGCGCATAGATCGTTTCAGCGACGCACGACCACTACTCATCATCGCTTGTCGTTATTTGTGCGTCCCCTTTTGAAACTAGGCCAACTATCTTGCCGCAGTGGTACCGCCGGTTCACGTCAGATCACCTGAGCTAAGCGCTGTCGGGCTGGGCTAGCACGTGAATGGGTGACCATCCGGTCTGCCGAGCGCTGTTGGCAGGCTGGGTGCACTCAGCCCTACTGAGGCAAACTGTGGAACTACTTGATAGAGAAGAGAGCGGAGTGCTGGCCATATGCCCCTCCATATCCGCCGTTGGGCGGTCGGTACCGATGAGACTTCCAAGGACTGTTCGGACGAAGTTTTGAAACTAGAGTGCATCAGTATCGGCTTTCTTAGCATCCGCCGAATTTCATTATTAAACCATGGTGAGTCTTTTCATCCTTTATTTTCTTACTAGGCACGTAACTCTCCTGACCACGATTTACAATTTTTCTACATCCATCTTATTGCAACTAAGGTGACGCCAGGTCATTGTCTAAGTAAGCTGTTAATACTGCTTACCTGCTCTATTTAGCAGAAACAGTCTCCTAGGTTTCTTGGCTCATTTATTGACTTTCGTAATCATAGTTGCTATAGCGACAACATGATCTCTAATCCCCGTTCCTTACTGACATTGACGGTAAGATGCAGCCTATTTGTACCTGCAAGGTCGAAGATATTTCTATTTGGTGTGGGCTGCTGAGCTAGCTGCTAAAGATAATTTTCATAAATCATGCCGGCCGCGGTGGCCGTGCGGTTCTGGTGCTGAAGTCCGGAACCGCGGGACTGCTACGGTCGCAGGTTTGAATCCTGCCTCGGGCATGGATGTTTGTGATGTCCTTAGGTTAGTTAGGTTTAAGTAGTTCTAAGTTCTAGGGGACTTATGACCTAAGATGTTGAGTCCCATAGTGCTCAGAGCCATTTGAACCATAAATCATGTCAAAAGTATTTCACATGACTGTCTGTTTCCCCTGCAATGAAGTCATAGACATCACAGTCTATCCTCGGCAGGCTAAAGTCGCCTCCAACTAGTATTGCATGATCTAGATATTTTCGCGCTATTGACTGGGCCTCTAGAACTGTCAAAGCGGAATCGGATGGCCGGTAAACACGTCCAACAATTAACTTAGTTTCACCTACACCTGATATACGCGACGAGATTACTTAACTAGAGACAATATTTTTGTCAACTACTATGGTCACTCCTCATCCTATAGCCTCTAATGTGCCGTTCCAACACACGTTCCACGACTCGCTGAATATCTCAGAGCTTTCCACTTCGGGTTTCGACCAGCTCCCGGTCCCAAGAATAGTATGGGCGCGGGAAATTTCCTGCAGGGCACTAAATTCTTGAACTTAATTACGAATACTTAGACAGTTTGCTGATTAAATTGTGACAGTCGAAGTATCTTTATTCTGAACGCCGTTTGACTTCCCTTGCTGTGAGTAGACTGGACAATAAATCAGACATTAGTAAACCCTTGTAAAATTTAAGGCTGCAGTAGAACTGAACATTTTGAACTTGGTTCAGTGTGTAACATCCCATTGGAGATCCAATTATTGTAATTAACTAATGCATGACCTACAAATAAGACTTTCTTGGAATAAAATGTGGGCTAGTGAACCTTACCAAGCCTTAATAGCAATGTAATATTCCCCCCACCCCCTTTTAGTGTTCCAGGGTTGATAATGTTTTCAGTTACTGCTCTATCACTGCAGTATTTGATTTGGAAATGGAACTCTTCATCCCTCTTAGTACTGTTAGCTTCAACAAGAACAACACCCTTAACTCACTTCCTTCCATGTCCTTGCACGCAGCATATTAAATACATCTGAGTCGTAATGCGAGGGACGGGGGGGGGGGGGTAGGATGTGATCTACATATCGAAAAGGATCATTAGAAATAGATGAGAGGCACTGTTAATTTTCATCTGAAGTATCTTGCACCGCTAGAGGCTAACAAAACATAATTCAGAACTAATGTGTCCTTAGAGCGAACATTGTATTTCTTAAATTAAATCTTATTCATTTAGGGCAAGCAAAGGCAAGCCAGCAGTGACCTGCGTTAAGATCGATAGTCGCCTCGTCACCACGCGACATCAACGATCCAAGCCCGTAAAGTCAAAACTACATCAGCCGTGACATCAACGCTTATGAGAACTCGCCGATAGGGGTGGCACGCCAGTCCAACATATTTTGCTTAAAAACCTGTTTTTCGGAATAAATTCATTTATTTTCAAGCGAAATGTCGTCTGCAAGCTGGCCTGAAGTCAATTGTGGGCTGGATGTGGTCCACTGGCTGCTGGTTTCCCGCCCGGGATTTAGAGAATGTGGAGTGTATGGTCAAAAGACAATGTTATCTCTGTGGCCCACTCTCAGCTATAGCCTAATTTTTAATAGTTGACTTAAGCGGTTTAATTCAGTATGAGGACAGGCAGGCACAATGCTCTGCACAGAAAGAGGAGCATTGCAGATACTCATAGGCATTTGTTTATGCAGACCTGACAGTAAACAAAAGCACGTTGAGTCGTTGGGCTAGATGTCATCATCGCAACAAGGTCGCACAGTGGCGGGCCGCACACGGCTGTGACTCCACCTCATTCGAGGTGATCGGCAGAGCAAAATCAAACACCTCACTGTTGTGCTGTACCTCTCTGTTGGTACCGCGGAAACATTCGTCCATCAGTTTGGTACTCGAAGGTTGGTTCCTTGCCTGCTAACAGATGACCATAAAGAGGAACGCCATAAAGAGCGACGGAGAACAGTCTGTGCAGCATGGATTGCACGCTACGTGGCTGGCGGTGACAATTTTTTTGTCGAACATCGTCACTGGCGATGAAACGTGGGTTCATAACTTCGAAGTGGAACCAAAATGGCAATCCGTAGTGTTGTACCACGCTACTCTCACCTCCAAAGACAAAATGCAAAGCCTTACTGTCAGCTGGAAAAGTTATAGCAATCCTCTTCTGGGTCTCTGAAGGGGTTATTCTGTTTGTCCTTCCTCATAGTGCAACAATCAACGTGGGAATGTATCGTGATATCCTCAGGTATCTGAAGAATGACTTAAGCGTGTTCATACACAGAAAAATGCTAGCGAACTTGAACTTCTCCTTCTCCATAACAACGCAAGGGCTCATACAAGCATACGCACCCTAGAGCAGCTGAAAAAAAACTTAATTGGAGTGTTCTTCCTGTCCATCCTACAGCCTGGATGTGGCACCTTCCGACTTCCATCTGTCTACCCAATGAACGATGCACTCCGCGAGAAGCAGAATGTGGATGACTGGGAGGTTATTGATGTGGCATGACTTTGGCCCCAACGTCCACCATTACACTAGTACCATGCGTGAATACAAGCCATACCAGTAAGGTGACGTAAGGTCGTTGCATTGAGGGGAGATCATGTTGAAACGTAGGGTATCATAGTGAAAAGGATGAAGAATAATTTGGTGTCTGGAATCCTGATAAAGCCAACCAGCTTCTAGGAAAAAAGGTGTTACATTAGTTATTGAACGTCCCTAGTATTAAAACAAACGGTGTTCATCGTTTGCAGTGCACTCGTTACTTTCATGAGAAAGCAACCAGGAAGAAAGACGGAAACAAAATCCATATAATGAAATAAACACTTGACACTACTTGCAGGTGTGAGTGAGCTTCAGCCCAGCGCCTGCTACGAACGATTTCCGAGTGTCTGCAATTTCCTGCCTGGGAGAAACGATCTCAACGTCTCCCTTTCTGTCACAATAGTGCGCTGCTCACACGGGAGCTTACCCCTACACGGCGGTCATAAATTTTAAGCCTCAGGAGACGGTAACAGATACGGGTCATAAATTTTATGCGCCGCTCTGGAATACAAGACGCCGCGAGAACGCTGAATTCAGCAGCTGCCCTCGCTTCGCCACAGAAGAGACAACTGGAGTGCCTAGGGCGCTATCTCGCCACTGAGGTGAAAATCGCAAAAAATGCTCACTAGGAGTAATGTGCACAACGATGCAGCGTTACGGAACATCGTTTACCAGTGCACACGAAAGCCACCCTGAGTAAGAGAGTTCGACCAAGAAGTCAATGTTTGAGCGAATTTCTCGCTCAGTGTTCATCATGAGTTTTAACGTTTGTGGCAATGGATATAAATTAACATTTCTTGTAAGACTTTGGTTATCCTACGATCCAGAGTTTTGTGTAGTATGACACTGATAACGATCAGATGAGGTCCATCTAGTATATGATAATGAATAGAATCAAATTTTATCATTCCTTACGCGTTTCGCCTTTATTTAGTTTGCACGGAATCATTAATGGTGCGCTTTGCAGCTGTTTCTCTATAGCGCTCGCTATGTTGGTTTTAAGGCTGGCGTTCTGCTTTCAGTCTGAGAATATGATCACAAAGAGATTATGTTGAAAACAAAACAGGAAGGAAACGCATGTGTTCTGGGAACACCAGCTTTAAAACCAGCAAAGTGAGCACACATGTACAGAAGCAACTACAAACCTTGCCATTGAAGATGTCCTGGAAAAAGTAAGGCTCTGGGCCTAGGATTCACTGTCCTCCCATTTTTTTTCACTAAAAGGTAAAATGTATTTATTTCATAACACCTTCATTGAAACTTACAATGCTGAAAACGCAAACAAACGATGGTCTACTGTGAGGTCCCCTCCCACCTTTTTCGTTGTAGCTGTTGATGTTGAGCCGCTACTGCCACAGCTCGGTCGGTGGAATGGAGACGCGACGCGCAGTGATGGTTGTCGCCGTCGGATAACGGGGAACACCACCTGAAAACCTCTAAAGAATATTGTTCCTCGCGTAATGTATGAAGGTCCGTTTGCGAGTCCGCACACTCTTCTCAGCGATGCGAACTGCTGATTTTAATTGTCTATTCTTGTTTTATGATGATTTACTATACCCCGTTAGTTAGTTATTGCAGCATAGAGTGAATCATTCGTCACCGGCGTCGTTTCACTACACTGAAGCGAGGAAAAATTCATTTGCGGTTCAGTGTCAGTAGTTGTTGTTACGTTGCTAGGTAGAATTGTTCACTGCGGCAAGACGCAAATCCAGAGATAATCTATAATGCTATTTTGCTTTCATACGTCGTGATATTATTTGGACAAAATACTCCTTTCGATGCTCAATGTTCATCAACTCATACTTTCAATTAAAATGTTCACAGTTAATTAATTCTGATTATCAACTATCACACAGTTCAATTAATGATGGAGCCAACACGTGAGATTTCCATTACTAACGAACAATTTGATTGTTCCTTCTTACAATTAGTTTATAATCATCACACCACACGCACATCGATGGATCAGATCAATTACGATTCTTTTCAGTTCGGTGATCGTGACAATTACGACAACTTTTACAATCAGCGTATTTGTATTATCTTCGTGTGGTCGTATTATTGTTTCCTGCTCTAGGCTAATCAGGTATTGCAGTCTTCGATACTATGTCCATTCTTCGTTGTAACTGTTCACTTTGATGAAGGATGAGTACAACAATAATATCTCCAATAATTAAAGTTCATTAACTCATCGTACACTATCAGAATATCACTTCAGTTCAAGATCTCAAGTCAGAATAACTGAGAACAAAGTCCGCGCATCTCTATCACACAGTATTACTTTTTTTTGGAAAAGAAACAATCTCGTAGCGTTCCGTTTGAAGTACTATAACAAACGGTGCTCTCTCTCGACTTGATAGCAAGCAAGGAGTGACCAACATTTCCATGATCGAGCATTGTAGCCGCATTGAATTTCCTTTTCGTCGCGTTTACAACTCTTTTTCACAACAAACGTTATCTTTGACCGACATATTACTTTGGACTCAACATTGGTCGTACTGAGATGTTTGATAGCTGATTATAAATAACCTTTCTTTATTTCTACCTTTATATAATTACATAGTCAGTAACTATTGAAATTGATTTTCATCAAATCTTTAAGGTGTTATGTTATTGTCAAAGTTGTCTTACCTGTCAGGACAACACTGTTTCCTACTTTAAATTAACATGACATTCTTATTTGGGTTTTCGGCCAATCGGGATGCTTGCTGGTTATTTTCAGTATAATTCGTTCTATAGAACAGTCCTAGACTGCCACATGTATTACTAAGGTGAAGCACTAATTAGAAACTGAACGTCATCGATTGTCAGTAACTAAAGAAGTATGCATAATGTGTAGATAAACATATTTTGCGTTGAGGATAAACCACACTTTTCGTACAGTTCTCGTAGCGTCCATAGATTTCGCAGTTCGTGTTACAGCAGTGAGCTCAAACACCAAGTGTTGTTGTAAGTAACTTTAAAATGATAATCTCAAGTCCTCAGCAGTAGAAACCAAGATAATCAATATTGGGATGAAAAATTCGTTATTACAAGGAAAAACTGAGACCGTAAGACTAAAACAGAGAATTCTGGAGTATTTTTTGCGAAAAAGTTAAATAAAATGAGTTACAAATTTACCATCACAAATCCTGCTTCTGTCGTATTAAGTTTTCCTTAAGAGATCAGAGTGACAAGTTTCCCACTGCAAGATTTCTAATCGTACTGCTTTCTCAAGCTCTCATTTATTGTCGAAATATTGTATTTATGACAGACATAATTTATTGCAGGAAAATACTGTAGAAAGCCTTGGGGATAATGGCGTACAATAAGGTGTGTCCTTGTGGGTGTACTACCGAGGCACGAAAAATTCGTGATATACTTGCCTGATAGAAATGGTTCAAATGGCTCTGAGCACTATCGAACTTAACTTCTGAAGTGGTGGTGGTGGTGGTTAGTGTTTAACGTCCCGTCGACAACGAGGTCATTAGAAACGGAGCGCAAGCTCGGGTTAGGTTTGGAAAGGAAATCGGCCGTGCCCTTTCAAAGGAACCATCCCGGCATTTTCCTGAAACGATTTAGGGAAATCACGGAAAACCTAAATCAGGATGGCTGGGGACGGGATTGAACCGTCGTCCTCCCGAATGCGAGTCCAGTGTGCTAACCACTGCGCCACCTCGCTCGGTAACTTCTGAAGTCATCAGTCCCCTAGAACTTATAACTAAAACCTAACTAACCAAAGGATATCACACACATCCATGCCCGAGGCAGGGTACGAACCTGCAACCGTAGCGGTCACGTGGTTCCAGACTGTATGGCCTAGAACCGCTCGGCCACCCCAGCCGGCACTTGCCTGATAGCTCACACATTGGACAGAGCTGCAAGAAGCAATGACATTATTTCCCACTAATATCGTGACGGCAAATGTTTCTTCTAAAACACAAACTGGTTTTCAACCGGCAATCTAGAGTAAAGATTGGAATTCACTATTTCCGTTTGAGTTTGTTTAGCAGTCTCAGAACAGCTATGAAATACATAATGTCTCCTCCTTTGCTGCCTGATGAGGGCAGATACAGTTACAAATCTCATAAAAATTTGCATTTTATTGCATTTTAAGTCGAATTACTTTCATTGCATCCAATAAAACACTATCCTTCGCTACCTCATATGGTACTAGACGGCTAGTTGCTGAGTGTTTTGTAGACTTGTCGTTTGTGGTCAGTCTCAGCTTGAGTTCCAGGCTTCGTAGGTGCTCCCCTCTGATACTGCAGTACTTTCGACAAAATTGTGATTGAAGAATTCCGTGATAACAGGCAGAAGTATAGAGTGCAGTTTTTAGTTCTGGGAAACTTACTTCTTAAAAAAAATTGTGCGTGAACACTATAACAGAAAATAATGGCTGAAAATTGAAATGGCCCCGTGTCAACAGTAACAGGGCAACAGCTAATGATGCCCTGCATTAGTAGCATTACAAAAATTATTTAAACAGTTAGTATGTAATGTGACAAGAGACTGTGTGTTTTGGACAAGTCATTTCCTACTCTTAGTCGAAGTACTCAGAGCAGACGCAGAGCTCTTCCAAGTAGCACACTGGAGACTCTCGTAAAAGTTCCTACTTGCAGCTGGTTCTTCCCCATTACTTCCGAAATCCAAAGGGGAACTCCCAGAGAGTTTCATGACTAACACCCTGAGGAGAAGGAGACAGCAGATACGGACTTGCCCATAATCTCAAGGGAGTAGCTTCCAGTCTCTTTCGAAACTTTGGAGCGGTTCAACCCAGTGTATATATATTGTAATTATCTTCACGTCCGCTCCATGTTGAGCTGCATTCCAAGTGCACTATAGTTTAATTGTGGGGAGAGTGCTGCACCGTGGTTTCCTACCATTTTACATTATATCGTCCACATTTTGTCTGCTGCAGACATTTCCTGCAATTAGGAAACATACTCTGGGAAAGTAAGTATTTTCCAGTACGGAAAAATATTACTAGGTACAACATGGTCATATATCTAGGAAAATATATTTTATTGAATTTTGAAAGAGTTATAATCAAGAAAATCCTCTCAATACTGTATTTAGTGGTCTCTTGGTTACATTATTACTCTATTTCACGTCAATAATCATTAAGCCAAATTAATTAGAAGTATTATGAAAAAAAAGTTACAAGTTGGATACAGTTTGAAAGTCGAATTCTTGGTAATTAAGGAGGCGTAAGATTGTGCATGAGCACCTCAGTGCGGATTAGAAGTCCACATGTTACATACTTGATTAAAAAAAAAAATCCAGTATATAGAATTTTACCCACCATTAAATTTTCTAACAACAGAATTATCAATATCTTCGAAATAGCATTAATATATTCTACAGCACTTAAACATGTGTAAGAGAAAATATTTTCAAATGCTCCACCGAACACAACCTCATGTCTAAGAACAGTAAAACGAATAGAAACCGCCGGAACCTGCTTATATTGCCCGATAGTGCGCATTACCTCAAGCTTTTAGAAAAAAAAAATACTTATGACTAAATTCAGGTACTGACCAGAAAGAATCCTGTGCTCCTTGTGGTATCGCCCAGAGATCGGCGTGCCCCACCAAAGTCAGCAACGCGAATCGATACCAGACACTGGCGAGGGTTCGCTGCAATTCGCAACAACCAGTGGGAGGCAGTCTCAGAATAGAAGCACTCTCACGCTGAGGTAAATATTGTGTTGAGCACCACAGCTCAGCAGTACGTGACCTCAGATAAATCAGTCAACATCCTCGTGTAGGAGAGTTTCAGATGTTAAAGTTTCTGCTGAAATGTGCTTTAGTACGTTTTGTATTTTGTAGCTCAAGAGACAAGGTTGTTAATAAGTGCATCAAGTGATGCTTTTCTAGTCAATGACAGACGTAAATTTAAGTTTGTGAACTTTAAGTAAATCTCTTAGTGAGTTATGCAATAAAGGGAACTAATATTTCCTTTGTTCTAGTTGATGAGCCTTCTCCCAGACCAATGAAAGAAACGACAGCTACTGCTGGAGGAACATTCTTAGAATCACTATCCTCAATGTATAACACTCTCGCCTTCTAGGATACGGAAACACAAGTGGTAGTATTTTGAATTCTTTTTTGTAGTCTCCTCGAACGTAATGTTACTATCGTGCCTCCTTAATGTTTCGCTATCTACATCTACACGGATGCTCAGGAAATTACATTTCAGTACCTGGGAGAGTGTTCATAGAACCACCTTTACCATAATTCTCTATTACTACACTCTCGAACAGCGAGCGAAAAGAATATACACCTTTATCTTCCCGTGCGAGCTCTTATTTTCCTAATTTTATTATGATAATCGTTTCTCCCGATGTAGGTCGGCGTCAACAAAATATTTTCTCATTCGGAGGAGAAAGTTGGTGATTGGAATTTCCTGAGAAGATTCCATCGCAACGAAAAATGCGCTTGTCTTGATGATGTCCACCCCAAATCCTTCATCATGTCAGTGACACTCTCTCCCGTATTTCTCGGTAATACAAAATGTGCTGCTCTTGTTTGAAATTACTCAATGTACTCCATGAATCATATTTGGAAAGGATTCCACACCGCGCAACATTACTCCAAAAGAGGACGGACAAGCGCAGTGTATGCAGTCTCTTTATTACATTTGTTACATCTTATAAGTGTCATGCCAGTAAAACGCGGTCTTTGGTTCGCCTTCCCCACAACAATATCTACGTACTTTTTCAAGTTTACATTGTTCGTAATTGCAATTCCTCGATATTTAGTTGAATTTACGGTGGTCTTTAGATTATATTGTGTAACCGAAGTTTAACGGATTCCTTTAAAACTCACGTGGATGACTTCACACGTTTCATTATTGAGGGTGAATTACCAAGTTTCACACCATACAGATAGCTTTTATAATTCGTTTCGCAGTTGGTTTTGATCTTCTGATGAGTTAACTAGACGATGAACAACATCTTCTGCAAACAACCTATGACGGCTTCTCATATTGTCTCCTAAATCGTTTCCATAGATGACGAACAGCAAGGGCCAAAAACACTACCTTTGGCAATTCCGGGAATTACTTCTGCTTTACTCGATGATTTGCCGTCAGTTACTACGAAGTGTAGCCTTACTACGAACTGGAACCTCTCTGTTAGAAAATGGCAAATCTGTTTTGAGAAGTTTGCAATTAAAGGAGTCACATTACGTTCTTCTGTGTGGAGTTGCCCCCATGGTGGTAGATAGGGGAATGCTCACCAGATACGGTGGGTATCTGGGAAATAAACACCCGGGGTAGAGCAAAATTAGTGGGTGCTGCCTTGTAGCGTGATATTGGCTTATAAAAGTCTAAAGGAAAAGAACCCTGACAATAAATTACCTGGTTTCTCTAGGCTGCGGGTTGTGCAGTGGGCCAGCTCCTCACTCACGTGAGAAAATGAAAAAATTGAAAAATCTAATAATATGCCTCAGATAAACTGGAAATTAGGACGACTAACTGGCGAAGAAAATAGGAAAATGACATTTAGATGCTGGAATGTGCAAGAGCAGGAATTAGAGGATCATGTACAATAGTGGGAAAACATACAGAAACAGAATGTAATGACAACTGAGAACGACTTATTGAAATTTATGGACAGGTTGACCTGAAAATTACCAATACATATTTTTAAACACAAGAGTACTCGTAAATCTACTTGGCAACAGAATACTAGATAACTTAGTTGTATAATAGATTGTATTATTATTTGACAGACAAGTAGTTCCAAAGCAGCAGATGTTGGATGTTATAGTGGAGTCCAGTCTGGACTAGACCATTATTTAGTAAAAACGAAGAGTTTTTAGCCACGGAAGAATGCAAAGAATGATTCTAATAACATTAAAACGAATTGTGCTATGAAAGCTCAAACTCTATACTTCATTATTGACAGCCTGCAATACGAAAGTATACGAACATTCTTTGCTGCCAGAAAGGAAAAACATTGGAAGAATCACTTGAAGGACTTACAGAGGAAATGTAAGATTACAAAAAATCCAGTGTTATAAGTATAGCAACAGAGGTGCTGGGAAGAAGGGGAAACAATCAAAGCCTGCTGCAGAATGGTGGTCAGAGGAAACAGAATTGGCAGTTAAAGAAAACAGGAACACATTCAACCGATGGCTGAAAGATAAGTCGAAAGTAACAAGAATAATCTGCAAGGAAAAGAATAATGAAGTGATGAAAGAAATAAGGACAGCAAAGAATGAAAGATGGGAAAGGACATGTGCCAATGTCAATAGCAAAATAGGATTTGGGAGAGCGAAACTAGCGTGGTCAGTAATAAAAGGACTTCGATAATAGATAAAAGCCAAAACCAATCTTCCACTTGTAACACCAAAAGAATGGCAAGAATATTTCGGGAAATTTTTAAAAGAGGATTGACAAGAGCATGAGAAGGAAGGAACAGTGGAGAAAAAAGAGCAGAAAGGGGAGGAGATACAAGTTTCAGAATGCGAGGTGAGTAAGGTATTAAGAACAGGAAAGAACGGTAAATCACCTGGGCTAGGCAATGTCAGTCTTAAGCTCTTAAAATATGGTGGGGACGAAATTGTGGAACTAGTAACACAGTTATTCCGTGAAATGTTATTGGGAGATTCAGTACCTGAGGAAATGAAGCTGGGTTGTATTAATACTAAATTTAAGAAAGGGGTCACTAAATCTTCTATAACTACAGAGGAATTTATGTTCTAAACACATTAATGACAATTTTTGGGAAAATAATTGAAAATAAGATGGAAATAAATTTCAAAGCCCAGGAAGAACAATGTGGCTGGTAGATCATGCATAGACCATATTTTCACATTGCGACATAGTTTAGAGAAACACAAGGAAAAATCAGGAAACAAGGGATTAAATTTCATCGATTTAGGAAAAGCATATAATACTGTCCCGAAAATACTACTTTGGAGAGTAATACATGTGGCATACATAAACGGTCCTTTAGTTAATATAATATCAGAAATGTATAAAGATAACATGTGTCAAATGAAAACTGTAAACTTTCACAGAAATTTAGAAGAAGTGAGGGTCTGGTACAAGCCTGCCGCATGTCACCAACATTATTTAAAATCTATATAGATATCAGTCTTAAGTGGGATATGGCTAGAAAGTAAAGATTATTTACACCCCCTACTATTTGCCGATGATGATCAAGTAGTTAGAGCACAAGATGGGGAGGATGTAAATTATATGTCTAAATAATTAGCAACTGAATACAGAAACTGGGGACTGAAGATTAATTACAAGGAAACATAATTCCTCATTAATAATCCAGATGCCTTATACGTACAGGAAAGAAAATTAAGATGATCAATGCTTTCTGTCATCTGGGATACATTTTAGAGTTGCAGGGAAAATCAGAGGTAGATATTTATAAAAGAAATAGCTCTGGAAAGAAGGTCACTGGGTTGTTGAACTCAATCTTATAGGCAGAAATGTAATAAACCAAACCCAAAATCAATTTCAAATCGATGCTAGTGAGCGTAGTTATGTATAGAGTGGAGACTTGGACTAAAAATCTGAAACGCAAAAAAAAAAAGACTGCTAGCAGTAGAAATGGACTTCTGGAGAATATCAGCAAGAATTTCTAGAAAAGAGAAATTAAGAAACAACGAAATAACAAAGAGAATGGAAGTTAGATAAGGAATACATGACATGATGAACAGAAGGATGTCACAACGGTACGGGCATGTAACAAGAATGGAGGAAGCCAGAATTCCGAAAATGATCCTGGAGTGGGAACCGGAGGGAAAGGAGAGAAGAGGACGCCCCTATGACCACCTGGCTCAGAAATGTACTATTAACAATGAGAAGGCTTGGCGCAGAGAAAGAAGATATAAAAGATCGAAACACCTGGAGGGAAATGCTGAGGAGATAAATTCAGGTCTTATGTAAAAGATGTAATAATCCAAAGGTATTTGTTATGTTGGAGAAAAACCTTTGTATTGAGGAAAATCATAATAAATAAAAAAATAAAACTAGGTTCTCTCTTTCCTTGTCTAAATGGCTCTGAACACTTTGAGACTTAGCTGCTCAGGTCATCATTCCCCTTGCCTTGTCTAGAGTACATATCTAGAAAACAGTATAATAAATCAGTAGTAGTAGTAGCAGTAGCAGCAGCTTTATTCATCTGTAGATACCTTTTTATAACGATATAGCACCTGTCAATGTATTTGCAAGTTTTGACCAATTTAAAATAAGCTAATTCGTATACATATATGTTTACAGACTTCTAGTTAGAGATAATCATTAGATTTACTCCTGGTATACAATAATTTTTTACAAATAACTTATAAAATATTTTGATTCCACACTGTTTACAAATATCTCTCTATCAGTTACTGCACACACTACACACACACACACACACACACACACACACACAAACACACACTGGTGATCTCTGGATCTCTGGCCCATTTTCGGCTATTCCGATTTGCTATCCTGGAAAATTGAGTCAGCATCCCTCCATAATGAGTGAAATGCTCATATCAGAAAGTGGAAGAGGTGTTACTGTTGTGCTATGCATAGCTTGGGGGGGGGGGGGGGGAAGTGTTTCTAGAATGGAAAGAAGAAGGAAAAACAACAAAGTCAAGGTGTTATGTGGAATGTTGGATGTTTTACACTCATTATTATTATTATTATTAATTTGTATAAAATGTATTGCATAACAGGTACTTTTCAGCTGTCTTTTTAAATAACTGTATTTTTGCAATTTCTTAAATCTCTTTTGGCAACTTATTGTACAGTTCTATTCCTTGGTAGAAAATGATGTTTTCAGTTTTATCTTTATTTTTTCTTGGTAATGTAAGTTGAGTTTATCTCTTGTTGCATGGTCATCGACAGAGCTGCTTGTGCAGTAATTACCAAAGTTATTTTTGATGTGTACAACTGACTGGTAAATTATTCATAAAATCCCCAGGGTTTTGAAGAAATCTTTACAACGAGCTCGACTAGTATTTTTAGTTATTATTCTTATGGCTCTTTCCTGGCGTTAGAAAATTGTGTTCATATTTCGTGCGTTTCTTCCCCAAAAAAGAATGTCATAGCCAAGAATTGGTTGTATGTAAGAACAATATCTAACTAAAAGACACTGCATGTTACACACTGATGGTAGGATTCTAAGGGCATAACATGCTGATGGCAGTCCGTTTGCAAATACCTTTGTGTGACCACACTACTTCAACTGAGAATCAATATTCATTCCCAGAATTTAGCATTTGTTACAGAGTCTACAGAGGTGCCATCTACATTTAATTTAACATTCTCATCTTCCTCTTCAAACTGAAATTCATGGCATTAGTTTTCCTATTCTTCAATGCCACTTTATTGCTTATTGGCCTATCATAAACTTCCTTGAGTGTTTCATTTGCTTTCTCAGCAAGGAGTTCTCGTGTTTTCTCAGTGTTTACAATATTGCTGTCATCAGCGAAGAGAATTTTTTCACCATGAGTAACAATACTGGGAAAGTCACTTATGTATATCAGGAATAGTATTGGTCAAAGGAACGATCCCCAAGGGTACGCTCAAACCACCATCCATGAAACGTGCTTGTCAAGCTAGTATGTTACCGATAACACTACATGCCCAAAAGCTCATAGGCGTCATTGGATGCGGATATGGAGGGTCATGAGGTCAGCACACCGCTCTCCCGGCCGTGTGTCAATTTTCGACACCGAAGCCGCAACTTCTTATTGTTTACATGGAGTAAGGAAAATGTCAAATTATAAGAACAACGTTAGAATGCTACATGTTTTGAGTAAGTTACATCCGTTATGTCGGCGTACACAACAGAGAACTTTGTGAAATGTATGTGTGTCTAGTGGGAGGGGGGAGGGGCGTCGGACATCACGTGGGTTGTGACATGTGCACAATGTGATATGTGATATTTTACCAGATCTTCCGCTTCTGGGCTACCATCTTACCAGCTCGTACGTTGGACCTTGTAACAGTATGACATGATATGACATATCGGTTTTCCTTCTATATCTACAGATATATTGTAGAAAATGTTTCACATCAAGTAGATCAGGATATCTTTCTCAAATAAAGGCCCATGTTCGATATAAGCAGGCTTCATATGACGAGGTATGTTATATTTGGTTGCACTATTCTCCTTATACCCTCCTTGCTTTGTGCATCATTTTCCTCCAAGACGACAGCTTTCCTTCTCTTTTATTTGCTACTAATAGTCCTCAATTTTTATGCTACTTGTTAATGTCATTTGTGACACTCTTTAATACTTTTGCCTTTTTTAAGTTACTTTCAACTCCTATTATGAGCACGTTTAACTGTTCATTCCCATCAACTGGTACTGCAACATTCCCTGGCTTTTATAGGGATAGTAATAACATCTTCACAACTTGAATTTTAATAACACACATGAATTCTTCTCTTTTTTAACTGATTCTTTCCTATGCGAAATGGGCAGTAAGTGATAAAGGTTCTAGACATAACTTATAAGAGCTTATGAGAAGCTGTGATGAAACTTAAGCGTGACTGTTGTTGTAAGGCGACTAGCTGGTACACAAATTGGATGTACTGCTTACCTGGTCACTCGGAAATATTTCTTTATTGTACTTTCATTCATGTCTGAAAGTATTTCTGACTGCGCTAGTTTGTGACATGATATGAGGCGAACGATCTAACCGTAGGCGTCCACAATGGAGGCAAGAAGGGGACACTTGCCCCCTCCTGGAAACTGTGTTCAGGGCTTTTATCCAGTACAGAATTCTCGTTTTACCTAGCAATTATTGTCAGTAACTCTATTGAACTGTATATTGAATGTTAACAAGTGTGACATGGTGACATGAAATATAGGGTTTTTAGCAGTTACTACATATTTTGTATATTTTTTTTATTGTGTAGTTACTAACGGGAAATTATACGCATTCCTTTGGGCAGCGGTGATATTGGCGCCATCCTGTGGTCAAGGTGCGAGACAATCTTTACAGATCAGTGCCGAAACAGCGCCCTCAATGATATCTCTTGCACTTGCTTGTAACACGCTTATCGAGCTGCAAATGCTGAGTGATCCAACACCCTGACGGGCGGATTCCCAGCACAATATACCAAACGGGGCAGTGTTCATGTACGTCCTCAGTCTCCCACATCCTTAAGGAAATACATAGGAAGCAAGAAAATGATGCAATAAATCCAGTAACTTGTTCGCATGTGCAGAAAACCGTGTTGAAAATGGCATTAAGGTTGGATAAGTTTTCCTTAGAGTTTATTCTGTTTCTCCTCACCGAGGAGTATCCTATTTTGGTTATTTTTGCTGATATCGAAAAAGGTTTCCCTAGTCGTGCAGATTTGGGTTTCACCTTCATATTGCTGTAGTTCAGTTTTAGCGCAACTTTATAGGAATACAAATAATTATTTTATAATTATTTTCCACTTTCATTTCATAACTGTTTGAATATCGGCGGTTAAATCATATGATGATACAATTTTATGTTGTTTAAGCGTAAAGATGACATACATTCATATTACTAAAGTAATATGTACATTGTATATGCTATTGAAGTACGATTAATATGTATGCGTCCAAGTAAGGTACCTTTAGGTAGTAAAAGTACATGAATCGTTTGAGATACACTATATTTAATGCTTTTCTTTTCAGATTGGTGCATAACACGTTTGCAAACTTTCCAATTAGTTGTGTCAAAACCGGGAATTTTAAATCTCGCTTCCTCTTCGTAAGACTACGTCTGATTCCCATGGCTCCACAAGTCTATGGTTACGTTTTCACGCACATTATCGATTATGTACGGTGATCTACATTCATGCTCGTGAGCTTTTATGCACTTCAACTTGCCTGTAAGTACGTCGTTTACGAACAACCGCTTATTTGTCATTATTGTCGTCTCTGTCACTAACCATGAAATTAGTCAAACTGTTTAGATTATACAGCGTACGGTATAGTTTTCTTAAAATATTTTTAAGAATCTTTTCACCATGCGTGTGACATGTAACAGCACATCACTACAACATGTTCAGAATTTACGCTTTATGCAGTATACGTTCGGATGAATCTTATCTCTAAAAGGTTTGTGATGTAACCTGATTATTACGAGACGCCATTGCTTAAAGTGCAGACGACGGTTCTGTATAAGGTCGACGGCTCTACAGGATCCAGTGAGTGGCTATAGTACTTAATCTGTTGCACCTCGTTGCTTTGGAATATTGGAAGGCAAGTGGAGGTGCTTCAGTAATGAGTTACAGAAGCAGATGCACCTTCTTAGAAGACAAATGCGGATGATGAGGCTTAAGATCTACTTTATACGTAATACCAACATGGACTTTCACTCCAACGCAGAAGAAAGGGAATATTGGCCGCACCGCAAACTACTGTTAAGACTTTAACTTTGTAAAAAACCTTGCTTGAAAACATCGCTTGAATTTTTTTTTATGGAGTCTGTTATCCAATTTTTAAGTTTAGCATCAATCCATACTGCACGCTCGTCATACTGTTAATTCCATTCAACTGGTGCTCCAGTACCCCTTGAATCCACAAAAGATAGCAATGTCACAATCTAATCTGGAATCCTCTCATTCCCAACCGAAAGGAATAAGGGTGAGAGACAGCCTGCGTATTGACGTGTGGTTGGAGATGAACGTTAACAGAACTACGTGATGAACCCATTGTCTATCTTTCTTGAGTCAAGGACAAGTCTGATAGAACCATCTTTCTTCTTCACAATATGAAGAGGACTCTAACACGAACCGAACAAAACCTTCCCGGTTTTCAAGCCGCGTCAGTATGAAGAAAATTCTCGAGCTTTTGATGACCATCCCTGCCATTGCCGTCAGGAGTAAAACCACTGACTGGCGGCAGCGGACGCGGGACAGTTTTCCACATATATAGCCACGATTGTGTCCTATGACACTAATCAGAGGGGGCCGAAACGGAGGGGATTGGGCAGCTCATAGTATCCCCCACTCGCCACGGGACTCAGTGACATCAGGTGGCGCGACGGATCGTCGCCACGTTTGAAAATCCCTTCCCACCTCCTTAAAAGCGTCAAGGTTTCGTCATTGTTTCCTTCCGACAAGCCCACCCTACGCCCTGGTTTCTGTTAAAATTGTTGCTGTTCGTTCTAATCTCAGCCGTCTCTTTTACAACGGAATCAGAGGATGTAGACCCATGGGCTACGGCTCTTGTGTTTTCAAACAGTATTTTGTGTCCGTTTTCCAGGCAATGCTGAGCTATGGCCGGTTTGTCAAGTTCCCTTTGTGTAAGACGTCGCTCGTGCTCGGTACAACGCTCTGCGGCTGTGAGAATTGTCTGACGTATAGTATAGATGCTGCCGCATTTATAAGGGACACCATACTCACAGGGCACTCGGAGAGCTATATCGTCTTTAACAGGGCGCAGCATATCTCGTATACTCGGGACGGGCCGGAACACTGGTGTCACAGATCATGTGTCTGCAGCACACGTCCTAACTTACTGCTGGTTGCCCCACAGCAGGGGTAGCCAAAAAAATTTCTTGAGGACCCCCTGATCGAGCATGATTGGTACCTTGTTGTATCACAGTATCAAGTACCTAGAACCTAAAACAGCCAAATTAAGAGTATTTTTGTACGTTTTCTATTTTTGGTGCTTGGGAAAAAAATCATTATTGAAAAAATATTGAGCTTAAAATTTTTTCAATTTAGCCATCATTGTTATTGTTAGATTTGTTATTATTGCTCAAAATCTTTGTCTTCAAATCTGGGTGTTTATTATAACGAACTCCGTAAAAAAATTAAAAATTGATTATAAACTGAAAATGACAGGAAATAATTAAAACTGTGTGTATTGGTCTTCCAGGGGTACTACACTTGAGACTGCATTGAGTAGACATATGCGAAAAATAAGAAAACACTAATTTCATACAAGGTATTATTTATTTGAAAAAATGCAGCTACAGCAGAGTACTCCATCAGTATATAGTTACTATTAATTTTCAGTTCTTAATGAGATGAGTTCAATCTGACCTTTGAGTCCATTATTTCTGAAATATTAGGTTCCAAACTTGAAAATTTCGCTCTTGAATCCGACCGCTGGTCGAGCCGATTCCTATATTTGTTTTTCATGAAAAGCAGGGAAGAAAATGCTTGCTCACACCGATATGTGGTTGGAAATGGAAGGATCTTTTTCACTGCTTTATCTCAAAGTTTCTTGTAGTCATTGCATGCTGATGCCCAGAAGTCTGTAATTTCATCACCGATGAAAATGTTTATCATCGTACCACAGCTGGACAGATCCATAAGTTGATCTTGCTCTTCTTGAGTGAGGCCTTGGATTTTGTCTATTTCTTCACAGCTGATTTCGAATCCATCTGTCGTCAGGGTCAGGTTCAGGGAAATACTCTTTAAAAGTGGTTGCTAGGCTGCGTAGATGCTGGGCTACATTGATCTTGATCTGGTCAGGCAGACTCTCCTCTGATGACTCCAAGAATTGCTTTAAATCATAAAATTTAGTTAGTGACTCGTTTTCTATCCTTGACACCCAGATCTGACACTTTTTGACCAAAGCACTAATCTTATCCTCAACTTTGAACATGTCTAAATTTTTTTCCTTGAAAACTCAACACATTCAAGTGTTCAAACATATTAGTTAAGTTTGCAACTGAGCAAAGCGAAGAGAAGTGAGTGAGAAAATCCGTATAATTTGTGTTAATAAAGAATACAAGAACCTCGTCTCTATGTTCAAAAAATCTTGAGAAGATCCTACCTAGAGAAAGTCATCTTACTTCCGTATGAATAAGAATTTGCTCATGCTCACTGCCAATCTCTTTACACTCTAGGAAGACGCTAGACGCAGAAATTCGCGTTCGCTAAAGCTCTGTTCATGCAGGAAGCGGCCAAAACAAAAAATCTTTCATCATACGAAATATATGTAATACATGTCTTACTCTAATATCATCTTGCGGAGCATTCTGGCATAGCTAGTGGACCCCTGGGAGTCTGCGGAACATCTGTTGGGAACCACTGCCCCACAGTATGGAAGGAAAGCAGCTGGCTTGGCCTCTTCGGCCAATTCACAAGGCGTCCTTCCTCTACACCTAAAAACGTCTGCGATGTCTCTCTTGTTATAACTATCCTCTGCTAACATGTGTCTCAAGTGCTGTAACTCAGACTGTAGGTGGTCGTAGTCAGAAATAAATTTTGCTCTGTGTATTGACGTGTCCAGGACCGCTCTCTTGTGTACAGGATGTGTTTTCTGTACACTGAATGACGAAGCCGGCTTCCTGCCTTCCGCCCAACTAAAACATCCAAGAACGGTAGCTTTCCATCCTTCTCCATCTCGACGATAAATTTAATGTTCAGGTGGTCACCGTTCATGTAATCGACTAACTGAGCAGTTTTCTCCGTCAGGCCATATTAGGAAGCTGTCATCGACGTGCCTGAGGAAGCAAGACAGACGCAATACGTCGAGTTCAGAGCCTGCTCCTCAATGAGCTCCACGAAGAAAATCGCTACTGCAGGAGAGAGTGGTAAGCCCATCGCTGTGTCATCCGTCATTTCATGCGACGTTTAGTACGTCGATAATTCCTTGGTCCAAGAGTGTTTGAATTTGCGCCTTGACTTTCATGCATGATGGGACCAAAAATTTATTATGTTATTTCATTATACATTTGTCCCGGAAACCTTTAATAGTGGCTGGACGACGAGAAAAAACGAGGGAATGGGATTGCAAAACTTGGAAAACATCTTTTCTATCAATCTCAGAACAATCTCCAACCCTATCCACTTCCTCCAGTAGTATGCTTTGCATGTAAACATGTTCTGTGTCATCGCACAAGTATGTACACGACTTACATCGTTAAGAAAAAAATTTGTGTAGGTAATCCGATATCTGAAGCTTCAGAAAACATAAACGGTTCACTTTTTCTTCTTCTCTAGAAATACAATCATGAAACATCAAACACAATCACTTACTTCCAATCACTAATCCTACTGCACCACCTCAAAACTTCAAAACACCTTAATGATCATTCCGAAAATTATCTCGGTGGGAGGAAGAGAAACAGTCAGAGAATTTATAGAAACTTACAGACTTTCTTCCACTCAGTCCCTGCTTCTGATACAGCAGATAGTGTAAGTTCTGAGATACAAATACAGTATTGGGTACAACGAAAACATACAGCCTTGCCTCTCAACATCTAATATGATCTATTCTATGACATCTTCCCTCTTACCAGACATTGTTCTTTTTCATTCTTGTCTTCTGGAATGGTGAGTTCCTTTTGTACGTTTGCTGAATGAAAAATCATTAACTACCGATACGGGACTGAATCCCCAACAGCAGAAACAGTAGTATTTTCTATAGAAATGCTGATAATGCGATGGAGGAAGGAATTTTGATCACTATCATAGCCTTTCAGTAAAATGTCTCTAATGTCTTCTAAACGCACCACATTTAACGTTCTGGCAGCGGTGTTTTCTGTGTGATCTAGCACACTGTTTGCTGCCGGTCTGCACCACGTCTTCAAAATAGCGTGCAGGTGTTGAAAGTTCTGAATGATCCATGTTTTTGAGAATAATGATTCCATCTTGTATGTGAACTCGAGTAGCCTGTGACCAATAAGGAGATAAAAATGTGTGACAAAATCCACTATAGCTTCGGAATACTCTCGTTACGAAGCACATCCTCGGAGCTGGTTCATTTTCTAGGTATCTATACATGAATTCTGATTTGTGACCAAGTGGGTAGTAAGGTGTTAATGAAAATTAGAATTGGTCCAGCCAAGCTGGGGATGAATTTCACTCCCAAAATTTCAAAACACCTTCAATTTCCTTTCAAGAAATGCTAGGAATAGAAATAACCTCTCTTCAGTGTATTGGAATGTTGTTTGCTGTACAACACTGTAACAATGGCTGACTACTATCTTGCCTTATAACTATAATTATGGCCTAAACGCCATAAATTGCCACGTTTATCTAAATTTTCTGTATCAGAATAACCAAAACTGCCGACATAGGAACGTCGAGTAAGTTTTCTTTCGATCTGCAAGAGCAGATGAAGCACCGTATTTGGTTCCAGTTTCTGTCGTTGGATAGTTTTCATTTCTAGGTTCGAGAAAAATGGACCGCTAAAGAATTGTGTTGGTTGAAAAATTTGTCACTCCTGTTGTAAGTTCATCTACATTTACTCAAATAGAACTTAGTTGTTCTTTATATATTTCTGATTGTAATTTCAGTGCTCCAGTTTGTTCACCTATTTCGCAAATATTAGTATCAAGTTGTTCGTGCTATTGATTCACTTGAGTGGTCACACAATTCCTCTTTACCCGGAGGTTGATTTGTTTCAACATTTGAGGTTCTCTCATCTAATTTTCCTCTTTTTCTAAACATGTTTCATCTGTTGACGTTGTCCTGTCTCTACGTTGTTGTTATGATATTATGTCCGAAGTCTCGCAGCTCTCCATGCTACTCTCTCTTGTGGGAGTCTCTTCATCTCCGAGTAACTACTGCAACCTACATCGTTCTGAATCTGCTAACTGCATTCGTCTCTTGGTCTCCCCTGTGACTTCACAATTTAGTGTAATATGCAAACGTGATCCCATGATGTCACACAACGTGTCCTGTCAGCCGATCTCTTTCTTTGGTCATATGTGCCACAACTTTCTTGTCTCCCCAATTCTTTTCAGTACCACCGCATTAGTTAAGTGATAAACCTATCTAATCTTAAACACACTTCTGTAGCACTACGTTTGTAAACTTCTCATCTCTTTTCGTCTAAACTTTTTACCGTTCATGTTTCACTCCCATAAATGCCTACACTCCAGAGAAATACCTTCAGAAAAGGCTTCCTAATAATTAAATCTATATTCGATGTAAACAAATTTCTCACCTCCAGAAATGTTTTAGTTGCCATTACCATTTTATGCCCGAATAGCAAAACTCATCTACTACTGTAAGTGCCTTCTTTCCTAATCAATTTCCCTTATCCTCACCTGATTTAATTGGACCACATTCCATGATCCTTGTTTTGCTTTTGTTGATTTTCATCTTATATCTTCCTTACAAGACACCGTCAATTCTTTTCTTTTCAGCTCCTCTGTCCCTGGAGAATTACAATGTCATAGGGAACCTTAAAGGCTTTATTCCTTCTCCCTGAACTTTGATTTCTACTCAAAATATTTCTTTGGTTTCCTTTACTGGTTGTTCAATGTACAGAGTGAATAACATCGGGGATAGGCTACAACCCTATCTCACTCCCTTCTCAACCCATGCTTTCCTTTCATGCCCCTCTACTCTTATAACTGCCGTTTGGTTTCTGTACATGTTGCAATTAGCCTTTCACTCCCTTTATTTTACCTGTGGTACCTTCAAAAGTTCAAAGAAGTTTTCCTGTAAAAATTGTCAATAGCTTTTTGTAAGTTCAAAAATGCTACAAACGGAGGTTTGTCTTTCCTTAAGCTATTTTCTAAGATGAGTCGTAAGGTCAGTATTTCCCCGCATGTTCCTACATTTCTTCAGAACCCAAACTGATCTTCCCCGAAGTCAGATTTTACCAGTTTCTACATTCTGCTGTAAGTAATTCGTGTTAGAATTTGTCAGCCAAGAGCTGTTAAATTTATAGTTCAGTAATTTCACATGTGTCAGTCAGCCACTGCTTGCTTTTCAACTTGAATTACTACATTTTTTTTATATATCTGAGAGTATCTCGTGCTTCTCATACATCTTGCACACCAGATATTCAGATTGAAGAGTTTTGTCCTGGCTGGCTCTCCCAAGGCTATCAGTAGTTCTGACGAAATATCAACTAACCCCTTGGGAATTGTTACCACTTAGATCTTTCACAGCTCTGTCAAATTGTGCTCGTTGTATTGTATCCCCCGTCTCATAATTAGCAACGTCCACTTCCCTTTCTATAATATTGCCTTAAAGTTCCTCGCCCTTTTACAGGTCCTCTATACATTCCGTACACCTTTAAGCTTTCCATATTTAATTAGGACTGGTTTTCCATCTGAGCCCTTGATGTTTGTCTTTTCCCCAAAGGCCTCTTTAATTTTCCTGTAGCTTGTATGTCTTTCCTCGTTTTGCTTCAAAATTTTTACATTTGTCCCCTAGCCATTCCCGCATAGCCATTTTGCACTTCCTGTCAGTCTTATTTTTTAATATTTTGTACTCCATTTCGCCAGCTTCATTTGCAGCACTTTTAAATTTTCTCGTTTCATCAGTTAAATTCAATATCTGCTGTGTTGTCCAAAGACTTGTCGTAGGCCATGTCTTATTACCAGTTTGATCCTCCCTTCACTATTCCATCTCTTAAAGCTACGCATCCGTCTTCTACTGTATTCCTCTATATTATTTACTATTGGCAGAAAGCCTTGAGCAATCTCTTGCCTAATTTGAACAGACATATTCTACATCTGTGATTTTCTTTCTTTCTATGACCTAGTTTTTTCTTCCTGTTCCTTTTTGTCTCTTTCTGATTCCTTTCCTATTTTCTATCGAATGATATCAACAATTCTGCAATACTGACGTTAAGATGTTCGATACTAGTGCGCCAAAAGTTGACGCAGAAGCAGTTCTCAAAAACAAAACAAAACAAAAAAGTGACGCAAAACTGTAATTACCATTACTGCTTGAATTTGTTGCGAAAGTTCGTTATGTTGTGGTGTTTCATTTCCCACCCATTCTTCCTCAGAACGTAGACTTTCACTTGCCCTTATTCCTTCTTTACTTTGATTCAGTAACGGATAAATTTCAACTTATATGCCACTGGTATTTTTGGAATTTTCATCCACCTTTACTAATTTGTGATAAACGTTCTATAAAATTGTCATCCTTGTGCTGAATCCTCGTTTCGAACTTCTTTCATTTCCTCGCACGACGACTGGATCTAGCATTGCTAACCACAGTAACCACAGTGCTTTTTCGTGACAAAAATAAAATATAACACAAATATATATATTACCCACAAAAAATGAAGCTTTCAGTCACAGACTGTCCACGAAAAGACACATAATGAATGAACAATAAACATTTTCCATACAGAAACTTTCCTCGTATTTTGGGCAGCCGAGTTGACCGAATGTAATATGTAGTTTAAAAGTTCGTTGTTAACTAGACGGAACTAGTATGGTATTCTACTCTTAACTGAGCTTGTGTCTGTTTCTTAATTCTTACCAGTGCCAGTGGTGCGCTTACGTAGATCCTGTCTCATAAAACGAGCTGTCAAAATCCACCCAATACTGTACAACTGTATCAGTACTTTCTCTAAATGATTAGAAAACTTATAACTCTAAAGAAACTGTCCTCTGTAATTCCCTGTTGTGTAGTGCAGTGAACAGTGCAACAATGTGTGACGTCGCAGTATATCACTTACATTTCCAACACAGAAGAGCTAAGAAAGTAAATTTTGTACATAAAGTTACAAGTGGAATTTTGAAAGAATAAATATCCAAAATCCTTCTATTAAAGCACCCTACAAATTTACATATGCCAACTAAATAAACTTACAAACAATAAATGATACACGAATGTAGCTCTAGACTGTAAGAATAGGACTGTCTGCAAAATAAATGAATCTGAACTGAACTTTACCTAAACTGAACCTGACAATAATTTGGAAATCCAAAATTTAACGGTAAATGATCTTATTGTTTCTTGACTGTAATGTTAATCTGGCCGTAACAAATTTTGTCACTTACCGGTTGCAGTAGCGAATTTATACTGCTCGAAATCGATGAAAAGAAAAATGCAGCACAGCAGCAAACCAATTGAAGAAAAGAAAGCCTTTCGCATTGTAATGCTAGAAAATGCAACTATTCCCAGCAGATCATGTTTTTAGCCACCGCTTTCCACGAAGAGTGATGTGGCAACAAGTAAGAAAAAACAAAAGTTTCGTGACGTATATTCTATTTATTGAATGAATGAAAAAACGACTCGTGTTCATAAACTGAATCAAAATTCTGATTCGTTAACAACTGCCATCATCTTTACAAAAATTACTTACACGAAAATGTATTACTCTACTCTGAAATTAGTTGGTACAGTGGTAAAGCAGAAGTGCATTTATAACAGTGAGTCCAAGCCATATTAACAGATAGTTTTATTCGGTCTCGTCTCGACAGTCAAATATTAGAAAACCTGAATTAATAGAAAGTTTAGGGAAAAATTAAAGATGAATCGAATGGAAAAATAGTGGAAAATTTTGTGGTTTGAGAGCAAAAATTTATGCTTATAAATCTGATAATAAAATAGAGAATTGTGTAATGATGTTAAGAAGTGTACTGTTAAAAATAGAGTAATTTTAGAAGAATGTAAAGATTGTTTATTTTCCACATATTCTATATTAATTACTAATTGGGCTTTTCGATTAGTTGAAGGACAGATGAAGCTGAAATATAAAAGAATAAAGAAACTAAAAACTAGATATAATGTATTTCATAATCTGAAATTCCTTCTGTGAAAATTAAAAAAATTACCTATTAAAAATTATAATCCTTAAACAGATAATGCTAAACAGCTAAAGAAGTGTGAGTACTGTCTAGATAAACAGAAAATTAATGAATTTTACAATGATAAATAATGAAAAGATGGATATTGTTCGGTTTGTAAAGAATGTAAAAATTATTGCTAGAAAATGAATGTCATTTGTGAATGTGGTAGAACTGTGCTCAAGTAGTCATTAAAAAGATACATGAAAAGTCAACAGTTTATAATAATCTGATAGCTGCCCAAGAAGAAAGAATCAGAAAAATTTTAGATACAGAAAAATTTTTCACATTCACCATACCTGATTTTAATTTTTCTTACATTCACACTTTATAAAAGAATATTAAATTTATTTTCTTACATTCACCTTTTGTGAGAAAAATATAATTTGTTTGTAATAAGTGAATGTGACAAGAAGAGAATAGTCATTTTTCTAATTTTCAGAATAATTTGTTACACAACTACACATTTTTTAATGAAAATAAGTGAGGTAGCCCTAAAAAATTGGACTATAGTAGATAAAAACCGTAGGTTTAACTACGTTTTTGTGAATTAGTGAATGAAGGATTGAAACGAGTGAGTCTGCTAGCTCAATATTTATATATATAAATATATAAAATAAGCATACTTCTACACAACCTGAAACGAAAACAGTCAAGATTTACTCTGTAGTAGTAACAAACAAGTCACGAAATCAGACATTCGAGTTGATCGGAGTGCCTTTCGCACGATCATTTATGTTGTCTTTCGTAAACTGGTAGTTCATAAAAGGAGATCATAATTTCACCATACAGTTTTCAAAGAACGATTAGTTTTGTATATTCTCTAGTTTTTAATTCTATTGAGTACAAAGAATTAAAAGTACCTTAGAAACGTTAAAAATGATACCGAAGTAGTTGGCTGGCTCGGAGCACTATGCGACATAACTTCTGAGGTCATCCGTCGCCTAGAACTTAGAACTAACTAAACCTAACTAACCTAAGGACATCACACACATCCATGCCCGAGGCAGGATTCGAACCTGCGACCGTAGCGGTCGCTCGGCTCCAGATTGCAGCGGCTAGAACCGCACGGCCACGACAGCCGGCATACCGAAGTAGACTTTTCCATTGGTATTCTACGTGAATTATCATCATTTCGTATTCAATACCTTCAAATAGGTCGAATTCGCTACGGGGAGCGGAAATTTACGAACTGACGGAATCCGCCAGGATGTCCCTGACTAGGACATATATCGAATCCAAAAATCATTTAGCCAATGTGGAGAGTTGCCGTGTTCTCCAGTTCATCATATATTTCAACTTAATTTCGTAGGTTGAATGACATGCGTTTGAAACAAAACTAAGGTAATCGAGTTTCCATTAAAATCATGGGAAATACTTCTGAATGACACTAACCATAGTGAGAGTGGTATTGTAATGACATAAGAACGCGAGACAGAATTTGATGCTAGCCCAATAAACACTAACTCATTTACGTACCGGCTTATTTTGAATAGTAAATTATTCATCACTCTCGTGAATGGGATAATTTTAAATCAATGATGTTCCAACCGAACTTAAATCAAAACAGGGACATGAAAGCATCGTTAAACATTTTCATGCTAACGTCAGTGTGTTCTCTATATAGTAAGTGAGTAAATCCCGATTGGCTTTATCAAATATGTGAGCGTTAGTACCACTGAAATACAGGACGAAAAGGCCAAGAGCTAAGTGTTCGGATCAAAAATGGTGTAAACTTCCGTCCCTGCTGTGCAGCTATAGATCGAGAACGCAAAGACAGAAGTAACAGTGGGATTAATATTCTGGTCAAAAGAATATTGATGATAAGATTCGATGATGGCGTTGCTATCCTCAGAGAGGTTGAAGAAAAATTACAGTGTACATCTGTTTTAAATAGAATGATCTGTCTAATGAGTACAGAGTATTGCTATGGAGTAAACAGCTATGAAAAGTATCAGAAACAAGAACAACGAGAAATTAACATCAGAATTAGGGATATCTATCAGAATTAGGGATCTCTAAGTAGACGACCCCCCCCCCCCCCCCCTCCATGAGCCATGGACCTTGCCGTTGGTGTGGAGGCTTGAGTGCCTCAACGATACAGATAGCCGTACCGTACCCATCACGAATTAATTTCCTGTGCTAACCTCTTCAACACAGAGTAGCACTTGCAACCTACGTCCTCAATTATTTGCTTGGCATATTCCAATCTCTGTCTTCCTCTACAGTTTTTACCCTCTACAGCTCCCTCTAGTACCAAGGAAGTCATTCCCTCATGGATTAGCAGAAGTCCTATCACCCTGACCCTTCTCCTTATCAGTGTTTTCCACATATTCCTTTCCTCTCCGATTCTGCGTAGAACCTCCTCATTCCTTACCTTATCAATCCACCTAATTTTCAACATTCGTCTATAGCACCACATCTCAAATGCTTCGATTCTCTTCTGTTCCGGTTTTCCCACAGTCCATGTCTCACTACCATACAATGCTGTACTCAAGACGTACATCCTCAGAAATGTCTTCCTCAAATTAAGGCCGGTATTTGATATTAGTTGAGTTCTCTTGGCCAGAAATGCATTTTTTGCCATAGCGATGTCTTCCTTGCTCCGTCCGTCATTGGTTATTTTACTGCCTACGTAGCAGAATTCCTTAACTTCATTGACTTCGTGACCATCAATCCTGATGTTAAGTTTCTCGCTGTTCTCATTTCTACTACTTCTCATTACCTTCGTATTTCTCCGATTTACTCTCAAACCATACTGTGTACTCATTAGACTCTTCATTCCGTTCAGTAGATCATTTAATTCTTCTTCACTTTCACTCAGGATAGCAATGTCATCAGCGAATCGTATCATTGATATCCTTTCACCTTGTATTTTAATTCCACTCCTGAACCTTTCTTTTATTTCTATCATTGCTTCCTCGATGTACAGATTGAAGAGTAGGGGCGAAAGGGTACAGCCTTGTCTTACACCCTTCTTAATACGAGCACTTCGTTCTTGATCGTCCACTCTTATTATTCCCTCTTGGTTGTTGTACATATTGTATATGATCCGTCTCTCCCTATAGCTTACCCCTACTTTTTTCAGTATCTCGAACAGCTTTCACCATTTTATATTGTCGAACGCTTTTTCCAGGTCGACAAATCCTATGAACGTTTCTTGACTTTTCTTTAGCCTTGCTTCCATTATTAGCCGTACCGTCAGAATTGCCTCTCTCGTGCCTTTACTTTTCCTAAAGCCAAACTGGTCGTCACATAGCGCATTCTCAATTTTCTTTTCCATTCTTCTGTATATTATTCTTGTAAGCAGCTTCGATGCATGAGCTGTTAAGCTAATTGTGCGATAATTCTCGCACTTGTCAGCTCTTGCCGTCTTCGGAATTGTGTGGATGATGCTTTACCGAAAGTCAGATGGTATGTCACCAGACTCATATATTCTACACACCAACGTGAATAGTCGTTTTGTTGCCGCTTCCCCTAATGATTTTAGAAATTCTGATGGAATGTTATCCATCCCTTCTGCCTTATCTGACCGTAAGTCCTCCAAAGCTCTTTCACATTCCGATTCTAATACTAGATCCTGTTTCTTCTTCTATCACATCAGACAAATCTTCACCCTCATACTGGCTTTCAATGTATTCTTTCCACCTATCTGCTCTCTCCTCTGCATTTAACAGTGGAATTCCCGTTGCACTCTCAATGTTACCACCGTTGCTTTTAATGTCATCAAAGGTTGTTTTGACTTTCCTGTATGCTGAGTCTGTCCTTCCGACAATCATATCTTTTTCGATGTCTTCACATTTTTCCTGCACCCATTTCGTCTTAGCTTCCCTGCACTTCCTATTTATTTCATTCCTCAGCGACTTGTATTTCTGTATTCCTGATTTTCCCGGAACATGTTTGTAGTTCCTCCTTTCATCAATCAACTGAAGTATTTCTTCTGTTACCCATGGTTTCTTCGCAGCTACCTTCTTTGTACCTATGTTTTCCTTCCCAACTTCTGTGATGGCCCTTTTTAGAGATTTCCATTCCTCTTCTACTGTACTGCCTACTGCGCTATTCCTTATTGCTGTATCTATAGTGCTAGAGAACTTCAAACCTATCTCGTCATTTCTTAGAACTTTCGTATCCCACTTCTTTGCGTATTGATTGTTCCTGACTAATGTCTTGAACTTCAGCCTACTCTTCATGACTACTACATTGTGATCTGAGTCTGTATCTGCTCCTTTGTACGCATTACAGTCCAGTATCTGATTTCGGAATCTCTGTCTGACCATGATGTAATCTAATCGAAATCTTCCCGTATCTCCCGACATTTTCCAAGTATACCTCCTCCTCTTGTGATTCTTGAACAGGGTATTAGCTATTAATAGCTGAAATTTGTTACAGAACTCAATTGGTCTTTCTCCTCTTTCATTCCTTGTCCCAAGCCCATATTCTCCTGTAACCTTTTCTTCTACTCCTTCCCCTACAACTGCATTCCAGTCGCCCATGACTATTAGATTTCCGTCCCCCTTTATATACTGCATTACCCTTTCAATATCCTCATACGCTTTCTCTATCTCTTCATCTTCAGCTTGCGACGTCGGCATGTATACCTGTACTATCGTTGTCGGTGATGGTCTGCTGTCGATTCTGATTAGAACAACCCGGTCACTGAACTGTTCACAGTAACACACACTCTGCCCTACCTTCCTATTCATAACGAATCCTACACCTGTTATACCATTTTCTGATGCTGTTGATATTACCCGATACTCATCTGAACAGAAATCCTTGTCTTCCTTCCACTTCACTTCACTGACCCCTACTATACCTAGATTGAGCCTTTGCATTTCCATTTTCAGATTTTCTAGTTTCCCTGTCACATTCAAGCTTCTGACATTCTACGCCCCGACTCGTAAAACATTATCCTTCCGTTGATTATTCAATCTTTTTCTCATGGTAACCTCCCCCTATTCAGTCCCCTCCCAGAGATCCGAATGGGGGACTTTTCCGGAATCTTTTGTCAACGGAGAGATCATCATGACACTTCTTCAACTACAGGCCACATTTCCTGTGGATACACGTTACGTGTCTTTAATGCAGTGGTTTCCATTGCCTTCTGCATCCTCATGTCGTTGATCATTGCTGATTCTCCCGCCTTTAGGGGCAATTTCTCACCCCTACGACAAGAGATTGCCCTGAACCGTTGGCAGAATGGGGCTGACTTCTTATGCCGGAAGTCTTCGGCCGCCATTGCTGATTATTTATCAAAATTTAGGCAGTGGTGGGGATCGAATACGGGCCCGGATACGTTTTGATTATGAATCAAAGACGCTACCCATAGACCACATACAGCTTAGCCGTACCGCAGGTGCAACCAAACGGAGGGGTGTCTGCTGAGAGGACAGACAAACTTGTGGTTCCTGAAGAGGGGCAGAAGCCTTTTCCGTAGTGGCAGGGGCAACAGTCTGGATGATTGATTGATCTGGTCTTGTAACACTAAGCAAAACGGCCTTGCTGTGCTGGTACTGCGAACGGCTGAAAGCAAAGAGAAACTACAGCCGTAATTTTTTCCCGAGGGCATGTAGTTGTACTGTATGGTTAAATGATGTTGGGGTCCTCTTGGGTAAAATATTCCGGAGGTAAAATAGTCCCCCATTCGGGTCTTCTTGTGGGGACTACTCAAGAGAACGTCATTATCAGGAGAAAGAAAACTGACGTTCTACGGATCGGAGCGTGGAAAGTCAGATCCCTTAACCGGTCAGGTAGGTTAGAAAATTTAAGAAGCGAAATGGATAGGTTAAATTTAGATACTGTGGGAATTAGTGAAGTTCGGTGGCAGGACGAACAAGACTTTTGGTAAGGTGAGTACAGGTTTATAAATACAAAATCAAATAGGGGTAATGCAGGAGTAGGTCTAATAATAGATAAGAAAATAGGAGTACAGGTAAGCTACTACAAAGAGCATAGTGTACGCATTATTGTGGCCAAGATAGACACGAAGCCCACGCCTACTACAGTAATACAATTTCATTTGCCAACTAGCTCAACAGATGACGAAGAAATTGATGAAATGTATGATGAGATAAAAGAAATTATTCGGATAGTGAAGGGAGACAAAAATTTAATAGTTATGGGTGACTGGAATTCGAGAGTAGGAAAAGGGAGTGGAGGAAACATATTAGGTGAACATGGATTGGGGATAAGAAATGAAAGAGGGAGCCACCTGGTAGAATTTGCGCAGAGCATAACTTAATCATAGCTAACACTTGGTTCAAGAATCATTAAAGAAGGTTGTATACATGAAAGAACCCTGGAGATACTAAAAGGTATCAGATAGATTATATCATTGTAAGACAGAGATTTAGGAACCAGGTTTTAAATTGTAAAATATTTCCAGGGGCAGATGTGGGGTCTGACCGCAATCTATTGGTTATGAACTGTAGATTGAAACAGAAGAACCTGCAAAAAGGTGGGCATTTAAGGAGATGGGACCTGGATAAACTGAAAGAACCAGAGGTTGTGCAGGGTTTCAGCGGTAGGATAAGGGAACAAATAACAGGAATGGAGGAAAGAAATACAATAGAAGAAGAATGGGTAGCTTTGAGGGATGAAATAGTGAAAGCAGCTGAGAATCAAATAGGTAAAAAGACTAAGACTAGCAGAAACCCTTGGGTAAAAGAAGAAATATTGGATTTAATTGATGAAAGGAGAAAATATAAAAATGCAGTAAATGCAGCAGGTAAAAAGGAATACAGACGGTTCAAAAATGAGATCGAGAGGAAGTGCAAAATGGCTAAGCAGGAATGACTATAGAGGCTTATCTCACTAGGGGTAAGATAGATACTGCCTAGAGGAAAAATAGGGAGACCTTTGGAGAAAGGACAACCACTTGCATGAATATCAAGAGCTTTGATGGAAATCCAGTTCTAAGCAAAGAAGGGAAAGCAGAAAGGTGGAAGGAGTATATAGAGGGTCTATACAAAGGCAATGTACTTGAGGACAATATTATGGAAATGTAAGAGGATTTAGATGAAGATGAAAATGGGAGATATGATACTGGGTGAAGATTTTTGACAGAGCACTGAAAGACCAAAGTCGAAACAAGGTCCCGGGAGTAGACAACATTCCATTAGAACTACTGACGGCCTTGAGAGAGCCAGTCCTGACAAAACTCTACCATCTGGTGAACAAGATTTATAAGACAGGCGAAATACACTCAGACTTCAAGAAGAATGTAATAATTCCAATCCCAAAGAAAGCACGTGTTGACAGGTGTGAAAATTACCGAACTATCAGTTTAATATGTCACAGCTGGAAAATACTAACGCCAGTTCTTGACAGTCGAATGGAAAAACTGATAGAAGCTGACCTAGGGGAAGATCAGTTTGGATTCCGTAGAAATGTTGGAACACGTGAGGCAATGCTGACCCTACGACGTATCTAGAAGAAAGATTAAGGAAAGGCTAACCTACGTTTCTAGCATTTGTAGACTTAGAGGAAGCTTTTGACAATGTTGATTCAAATTCTGAAGGTGGCAGGGGTAAAATACGAGGAGCGAAATGCTATTTACAATTTGTACAGAAAGCAGATGCCAGCTATAAGAGTCGAGGGGTTGGAAGGGAAGCAGTGGTTTGGAAGGGAGTGAGATAGGGTTGTAGTCTCTCCCCGATGTTATTCAATCTGTATATTAAGCAAGCAGTAAAGGAAACAAAAGAAAATTTTTGAGTAGGTATTAAAATCCATGGAGAAGAAATAAAAACATTGAGATTCGCCGATGACACTGTCATTTTGTCAGAGACAGCAAAGTACTCGGAAGAGCAGGTGAAAGGAATGGACAGTGTCTTGAAAGGAGAGTATGAGATGAACATTAACAAAAGTAAAACGAGGATAATGGAATGTAGTCGAATTAAGTAGGGTGATGCTGAGGGAATTAGTTTAGGAAATGAGATACTTAAAGCAATAAAGGAGTTTTGCTATTTGGGGAGCAAAATAACTGATGATGGTCGAAGTAGAGACGATATAAAATGTAGACTGGCAATAGCAGGGAAAACGTTTCTGAAGAAGACAAATTTGTTGACATCGAGTATAGATTTAAATGTCAGGAAGTCGTTTCTGGAAGTATTTGTCTAGAGTGTAGCCTTGTATGGAAGTGAAACGTGCACGATAAATAGTTTAGACAAGAAGAGAACAGAAGCTTTCGAAATGTATTGCTACAGAAGGATGCTGAAGATTAGATGGGTAGATCACATAACTAATGAGGAGGTATTGAATAGAATTGTGGTTAAGAGGAGCTTGTCGCACAACTTGACTAGAAGAAGGGTTCGGTTGGTAGGACATGTTCTGAGACATCGAGGGATCACCAATTTAGTATTGGAGGGCAGCGTGGAGGGTAAAAATCGTAGAGGGGGACCAAAAGATGAATACACTATACAGGTTCAGAAGGATGACGGCTGCAGTAGGTACTGGGAGATGAAGAGGCTTGCACAGGATACAGTAGCATGGAGAACTGCATCAAACCACTCTCAGGACTGAATGCCACAGCAACAACAACAACCAGTACACGAAGTTTAGGAATTCTGCTACATAGCCATCAAAATAACTCATGTTGGGAAGAGCAAGGAGTACGTAAAAAGCACGCTAAAACTGCCAAAAAGGGCATTCCTGGCTACGAGAAGGCTTAATTTGAGATCTGAGGAAGTAATTTCTGAAAAAGTACTTTTGGAGCAAAGCATTGTATTGTAGTGAACTTTGGGAGAACCAGGAAAGAAGATATGGTGCTATAGAAAATACTGCAAGTTATCTTATCCATTACGGATATTTTAGAACTCGCGACTGTTACTTGAATGTAAATATATGAAAACGCAACCAGTAACTTTTTTGATTAGTTACTTTTTATTACATGAAACCGTTTTCGAACCTTTTGAAGTTCATCTCCAGATGGTTTTCTAGAAGTTACATCACTATATTTAGCATAATGCTGGGTGCTGGCTTCTGACAGAATTGGCTTTTTTCTCTTAGTGTCCACCTCTGTGCTTCCATTTTGATGGCTAGTTGGTACATCACTTCACACATTTTTACACAACCTGTGTGCATTTACACTGTGATTGGAAATTGGTACAGGAGATGTGTTCGTGGTGTGGCGCATCAAACCACTCAGAAAACTGAAGACACACAATTTTTATGGGTGTCTGGGGAGGAGGGTGGGGGAACTGGCACAAGACATAAAGAAAAGAAATGTACAGTCGTCTTGAAAACGTTACCCTGCGCACAGGAAGGTCCAACGGAAGTATGTGCAACTGATTTAGATCTACGTCCCTCATTATCCCCCGGAGTCTTGTTTCTCCTGTTACACAGAGCAGCAGGCAATCTGTGTTAGTCTAGTTCGAGCTTAAGAGAGTCGAGGCGTACAGGAGAGGAAATGGGTCTCATCAGTGGCGCCTACGCAGAATGTGGTGTTCCATTAAACTGTACAAGGGCTGCGTATCTGGGGCGCGAATCTCAAAAGAGCTTATTTAGAACACTCCACGATATGTAGCATTATTTCACGCTCTGTTAAGTAAAAAGGGACTATAACGGCGTCTGTTATAACTATAGAAAAGGTATTTTGCTAAAAAGTTGCCATACTGTAATGAGAAAGAGATAGGGAAAAAGTTCGGCTACCTTTTAGGGAAATTTAATTAACTTTACGCGACAGACACGCGCTTACTCGGAAGTTACGCAACTGGAACACCGATTCATCTGGAGGCGCTAGTGACGCGAATAGAGGGCAATGTTACACTCGCCGTTCACAGGTCTCATACAAAGGGTGGGTTGCTAAATTTACCCACCAGCTAATAACTCGGCTCTTTGTGAACATGATACGCTCGATTAGTTTCTCATATTCGCAGCCACGTTCTATCATACTCTGTTACATAAGCCCCAAGGCTGCTTGTACTTAGCTAGCACCCGCCCGCTAGGGAGTTAAGATGTTGGCTTAACGGTCGGTAACGTCTTACTTCGTAGCGTAAAACAATCTTTTCTTATTCATGTAGGTAATAGATTATGACTGTCGTGATATGTGCCAGAAATAATCACTTTGGCAATGGGTGAGAATTCACTAGCCGACGTCTGTAAAGTAAAACATTAATCTCTAGCGGAAATTAACGTAACTCGCTATATCAGGAGATAAGGGTGTGCTGAACGACTAGATCTTTGTCCTCTTGCAGTAATGAGTGCTGTCGGCAGGAGTCTTTTGAAACCGTTCCTCACAAGTGGCTTGTAATCAAATCGCGTGACTATGAAGTGTCGTCCAAGTCGCGCTATTTGATTCGTGATTTCCTGTCAGAAAGGTCACAGCTATTAGTGATTAACGGGAATTCGTCGAGTAAAACGTAATTAAAACTTGGCTATCCCCAAGGAAGTGTTATACATCTTCGTCTGTTCCTAATCTACATAAATGATATGTGAATCAATCTGAGAAGCCCTCTTACTATGTTTGCAGATCATGGTATCATTTGCCGTCTAGTAAAGCCAACAGAAAATCAAAACTAACTGTAAAATTACTTAGACAAGATACATGTTTGGTTCGAAAAATGACACTTGACCCTAAATAATGAAAAGTCTGAGATCATTGACGTGAGTTCTGAATGGAATCATCTACATTTCAGTTACATGGTAAATTACACAAATCCAAAGGCTGACAATTCAGCCAAATCCCTAGAGATTACAATTACGAATAAATTAGATTAGAACGATCACGTAGTAATGCTGTGGGAGAAGCGAAGCAAAGGCTGCTCTTGATTGGCGGAACACTTAGAATATGCAACTGGTCGAATAAAGAGACTGCCTACACTACAATTGTCGGTTCTCTGCATGGGTACTACTGTGCGGCATGGGATTCTTACCATGTAGTATTGACGGAGGATATAAAAAAGTTTAAAGAAGGGCTGCTCATTTTCTATTATGGCGATATAGGGGAGAGAGTGCCACGGACATGTACGCGAGTTGGGATGGCAGTCATTGCTGCAAAGGCATTTTCCGTTGCGAACGAGACCTTTTCAAGAAATTTCAGTTACCAGCTTTCTCTTTAGGATACGAGGATATTATGTTGATGCCTACCGAAGTACGGAGAAATGATTACAGAAATCAGGGCTCGCACGGAGAGATTTAAGCGTTCGTCTTTTAACTACGCTCTACGTGAGCGGATTAGAAGGTAAACACTGTGAAAGTGATTCGATAAACCCTCAGCCAGGCTCTTATTTGTGAACTGGAGAGTAGTCGTGCTGATGTAGATCTAGATGTTGGTTTCATGGGCTTCTCGGTGTTAGAAGCTTTTTTTCAGTCACACTTAAACTAGGGAGTTAAGGCAGTGGTCGTTAAAGTTTTTTGCTAAAAAGCCAATTCTGACATTTTTTTTTTGAGGGGGGAGGGGCATGTCGGATCGCATACGTACCTATATTGTTATCGGTAAGGTACGCAGATAAGTATGCTATGAACGTGCAATAGACAAGCTACAGAAATGACCAGATGAGCTGGCAATCCCCCAGGTACTGGTCGTTGAAAGTGGGTAACAAATTGGAACACGTCGTGTTGACTGTTCTGTTTCAGATAGTTGCCAGCCTCAGAAACCCAAAATCTGGGACACTGTTCTTGACAGACGAAGTGTTGTTGTGTTGTCTGTGTGAACAAATGATTAACTGATTAGTAGGTGTACTTACATTGCAATGTGTTATGCAATGTGAGACGCGATAACAAATATTTTGAATGTCACTTTACTTCTCCCCTTTGCTTTAATGTCTTATTAAGTGCTACAAATATGTGCCGCATCTGATGATGACCGTCCCTAAGATGCACAGTCATTTATCTGTTACTACTGCGGTTTGAAATTAATGTTATAGCATCTGATTGGTAAGAGATGCGCACTCCCATGAGCTGTCAGTACTGGAAACCAACAGTAAAACATTCCCCTTCTTCTCATAACCTGTAACCCCGCAGCGTCCGTACTACTTTTCCCTCTGTCCTGACAAAAACGGCCAAATTTATTACCTTATTTAGTAATTTCAGCAAAGTCAATTCAAATTAAACCAGCATAAGATTGCATATTTTAGATCCACGCTGAACCACATACACAAAATTCCTCTTCTACCAGTTAAAAAAGAAAAAGAAATCAGTATTACTAAAACCATAGCCTCAAACAATGGATACAGCCCTCTCATGGTAGAAAAACTATCACAAAACATCCAAAAACGATCAGCCAATAAAGCTTTCCACCAAACAACCATGCAACTTACACAAGACTCAGTAGAATAGATCAGAAAATATGTTGCGTTACTCTTCGTAGGGAGCATGTCCTATAAAATAAGCAACATATTCAAAAACACAACCATTCAAATAAGCTTCCACACAAGCAACAGACTGCAGCAGTTAGCAGTTCACAGCTTAAAAAATAACAACCCCCATACAGAATATCTGGCATATACAAACTCAGCTATCAAAATTGCCACTCTTACTATATAGGACAAACTGGAATAAGCATTGAGACACTGTTCACAGTGTTCATGTAGATGCTATACATTTGAACAACATTTCCAAATTCAAGTTTGCCATCAACACAACTACCAACGGTCATGGAATAAAAAGCAATGAAGATCATGTACAAGTATTGCACTATGCTGAGAAAGGGAGCCTTATGAATTTCATTGAGGAGATTGAGATATATGTACATAAAAACAAATACCTCAAAATGTCCTCAAGGAACAAACCGAGTTAGGCAATGCAGCCTTTCTTCAAAATTTCATTCACCTGATTTCCAATTTAAAGTAAAGAAAAAGTCCAGTTTTGTAATATTTGTAATATTTATATATGCACATCCATCCCAACCAAATTACTGTGCTTTCAACATATACCATAATATGTCCATAGTTGTAACATTTATTTATGTATGTAGGGCCCTTATCATTTACTTTTGTTCCAAAATATACCATAATATTTACGTAATATCACTGCAGTAACGTTTTCTACCGGACTGCTTTATTTGTTTATCTTAATTTTAATCAGTTATCTTTCAATATATATATATATATATTTGGCAATGTTATGAGTGTAACATCGCCATCTTTGTATACATACCTCCATGACATGAAACTTCTAAGTGTGGAGTTGTGATTTACACAGTATATATATATATATATATATATATATATATATATATATATATAAAGATGAATTAGACATAACTTCCAGTAGGTGTTATGAATGAAAGCCAGCCCTAAATGTGGAAATTAACACTGATGAACAGGAAGATGAAACCTGTAATGTTCCGTTACAGTATTTCTAGTGTCCTGCTTGACAGTGGTTCAAATGGCTCTGAGCACTATGGGACTCAATTGCTGTGGTCATCAGTCCCCTAGAACTTAGAACTTCTTAAACCTAACTAACCTAAGGACATCACACACATCCATGCCCGAGGGAAAGTATAAATGCACAGAGGTCTAGCATGGTCATCAGAACTGGTTCAACAGCACACAAAAGATTTATGTTGACAGCTAAGACGTGAGGCTCTTCCGCTATCCCCGTAGCGGGTGAGAGAGAGGGGGGGGGGGGGGGGGGGGCATCAAAGATAAGATGCAGACGTCTTATCTGCCAACGTAGCTCTTTTGTGTGCTATTGTACCAGTTCTGACGATCAAGCTAGAATTTTATACCTTTCTACTTCCCCTAAAGCTGTTGGCAAACGAACACGCGACCGTATCGGTCGCCCGGTTCCAGACTGTAGCGCCTAGATCCGCTTGGCCACCCCGGCCGGCCTGAATCTGTACCGCGAGACCACCGCGGCCGGCTGCTTGACAGTGCCAAGTCATTTCAATATCTAGGTGTAACGCTACAAAGCGATATGAGGTCGAACGAGAATGTGAGAACTGTGATAGAGTAGGCGAATTTTATTGGGAGAATTTTGGGAATGAATGGATCACCTGTAAAGGAGATCGCATATATTCTTGAGTATTATGTTTGGGATCTATACCATTTCGGATTGAAGGAAGACATCGAAGCAACTCAGAGGCGGGTTGCTAGATATGTTACCGGTAGCTTCGAACATCATGACTGTAAGTGTTACGGAGATGGTTCGGAAACTCAAATAGGAATCCATAGAGAAAAGACGATGTTCTTCTCGAGGAACACTATTGAGAAAATTTAGAGAACGGGCATTTGAAGCTGACTGCCGAACGACTCTACTGCCGCTAACATACACCGCTAACATACATTGCGCGTAAGGGCTACGAAGATAAGATACGAGAAATGATGGCTCTTACAGAGTCATATAGACAGTCGCTCTATTTGGAGGGGAACAGGAAAGGAAATGGCAAGTAGTAGTACAAGGTTAGCAGAGTATCATTGAAGATGTACATGTAGAAATGTTCCGTAAGCTCAAATTTCAAATAATTGGTTACCCTCCGTAAAGTCCTGATCTTGCCCCTTCCGACTTCCTATTGTCGGGTCCACTTGGATGGGCATCAAGGGGCTGCCGATTCACCTAGACCAAGAATTGAAGGACGCGGTGCACGCGTGGCTCGCTGCTCAGCCGAAAATCTTCTTCCTGGGGGCATCGGGAAGCTCTTGTAACAATGGATTAGTGCATTGAAAAGCCAGAGGGCTATACTGGAAAACTGTGTTAACGTACGTGACTTGTTTGTATAGCAATAAAGTGTATAGTTGCAATGCGGATAGTTTTTCACTTACTTTTGTAAATCTACCGCAGTATTTCGAAATTTGTTGTAATTACCGGTGCTGTAATTTTATTGGTTGCAGTATAAAACGTAACCACAAATCGAATATATGGGACTACAGAAACAAGCATGAAACTATGTAAAGAAAAATCAATTGCCGCAAGTATGAACGATCATGTACTGAGAACGGCTTGACCGATTTTTTTCATTATTATTATTATTGTTATTTTCTGAACAAGATTTGTTTGAAAGAATATTTTTCCGAAAATCCAGCGGGGAAATTGGAAATTAAAATCAATTTGGAACGATCTTCACATGAGAACGGCTGGACCGATTTAGTTGTTTGTGTTTTTGTTGTGTTCTTAACTATGAATGGTACTAGTATTTTTGGTATTAAAAAGAAAATAAAAACTTTTTGCGTTCAGATTGACAATTCTGCTGTTGATTTTTTCGTAAAAGAATTATTTTGACATGTATATAAAACTCTAAAGTTCTGTTTCCGAGAGTTTCTTGATAATTAGTTTTCCTGCTTACTAGCAAACAAAAATACCTACAGAGACAGTGATATTTCTAAGAAGTGTTTAATTTTTAATATGGTCGATTCTTACACAGAAGATTGCAGCAACCCGCCACCATTTACAGTGGTAGTTATTTGTTTCGAACCGATAGGTTCATCTTCAGATGACTAATTGACGTTTAACATTACATTCGTGTTTTGTTTCCCCACTTGACGAATCTTCATTGGGGTGGTGATGCCCTACAACCAAAAGAAGATGTGAACAACGTCTTTGTGATTGTAATTGGGCCTGACGATGACTTTAAGTGAAGTAACCAAACTGTTAATAGATGGAAGATGTTTCGGTTACTTACAATGAAGAATCTGCGCCATTACTTTCCAGTGCAGTTTGTTTATCTTGCAGCAGCGAAAACTGTGTTATATATATACAGTCACTCAACTTGGACACCTTTCCGTACGCCACATCATCAGCAAACAACCACACGTAGCTGCCCACCCTGACCATCAAATCATTAATCTACACTCTTGGAAATTGAAATAAGAACACCGTGAATTCATTGTCTCAGGAAGGGGAAACTTTATTGACACATTCCTGGGGTCAGATACATCACATGATCACACTGGCAGAACCACAGGCACATAGACATAGGCAACAGAGCATGCACAATGTCGGCACTAGTACAGTGTATATCCACCTTTCGCAGCAATGCAGGCTGCTATTCTCCCATGGAGACGATCGTACAGATGCTGGATGTAGTCCTGTGGGACGGCTTGCCATGCCATTTCCACCTGGCGCCTCAGTTGGACCAGCGTTCGTGCTGGACGTGCAGACCGCGTGAGACAACGCTTCATCCAGTCCCAAACATGCTCAATGGGGGACAGATCCGGAGATCTTGCTGGCCAGAGTAGTTGACTTACACCTTCTAGAGCACGTTGGGTGGCACGGGATACATGCGGACGTGCATTGTCCTGTTGGAACAGCAAGCTCCCTTGCCGGTCTAGGAATGGTAGAACGATGGGTTCGATGACGGTTTAGACGTACCGTGCACTATTCAGTGTCCCCTCGACGATCACCAGAGGTGTACGGCCAGTGTAGGAGATCGCTCCCCACACCATGATGCCGGGTGTTGGCCCTGTGTGCCTCGGTCGTATGCAGTCCTGATTGTGGCGCTCACCTGCACGGCGCCAAACACGCATACGACCATCATTGGCACCAAGGCAGAAGCGACTCTCATCGCTGAAGACGACACGTCTCCATCCGTCCCTCCATTCACGCCTGTCGCGACACCACTGGAGGAGGGCTGCACGATGTTGGAAGACGGCCTAACGGTGTGCGGGACCGTAGCCCAGCTTCATGGAGACGGTTGCGAATTGTCCTCGCCGATACCCCAGGAGCAACAGTGTCCCTAATTTGCTGGGAAACGGCGGTGCGGTCCCCTACTGCATTGCGTAGGATCCTACGGTCTTGGCGTGCATCCGTGCGTCGCTGCGGTCCGGTCCCAGGTCGACGGGCACGTGCACCTTCCGCCGACCACTGGCGACAACATCGATGTACTGTGGAGACCTCACGCCCCACGTGTTGAGCAATTCGGCGGTATGTCCACCCGGCCTCCCGCATGCCCACTATATGCCCTCGCACAAAGTCCGCCAACTGCACATACGGTTCACGTCCACGCTGTCGCGGCATGCTACCAGAGTTAAAGACTGCGATGGAGCTCCGTATGCCACGACAAACTGGCTGACACTGACGGCGGCGGTGCACAAATGCTGCGCAGCTAGCGCCATTCGATGGCCAACACCGCGGTTCCTGGTGTGTCCGCTGTGCCGTGCGTGTGATCATTGCTTGTACAGCCCTCTCGCAGTGTCCGGAGCAAGTATGGTGGGTCTGACACACCGGTGTCAATGTGTTCTTTTTTCCATTTCCAGGAGTGTATATAGAGAACAACAGCAGTCCTGTACACTTCCCTGCGGGCACTCCTGACGAAACCTTTCTCTCCGATTAACACTCGCCGTCGACGACAACATATTAGGATCTACTATTTAAGAGATCTTCGAGATACACGCATACGTGAGAACTTATTCCACATGCTCGTACCTTCGTTAACGGCTTGGAATATGTCACCGTGTCAAACGCCACCCGGAAATGTAGAGGTATGGAATTTGCCTGTTGCCCTTCATGAATAGTTAGTAGTATACCATGCGAGAGAAGGGCAGGCTGAATTTTGCACATGCGATACTTTCTAATTCGTAGACACAGGGTTCTCAGTCTTACAAACTTTGTTATATTCGAACTGCGAATATGTTGAGGGATTCTGCAGGAAACTGAAACTAGGGATATTGGTCTATAATTTTGCGTGTCCGCCCTTTTACCCTTCTTATACTGGAGTCACCTGCAATTTTTACATTCGCTTGGGACGTTTTGCTGGGCAAGAGATGCACTATCAATGCAAGCTAGGTAAGGGGCCAATGCTGTAGAGTACTCTTTGTAAAATCGAAATACAGTGTGGACTGCAGTATGTGAACGGGAATTTTCTTAGACCAACACAACATCTTTCGAAATTAGTCCTCGGCGTTTGCTTCTCATTGCAGACGCTACCCTGTCAGTAAGCATCTAATTCTAACGCACACTGTTTATTGTTGTGTCACTTTCCTGATATTTTCCAGTGCCTGGCCTCGTGCGTCCAAAAAAAAAAAAAAAAAAAAAAAATGAAGCAAGAATCAGCCTTCCTATGGATAGCTGGGTTTTGAACATGCTGCTGGGCGATGGTGAATGTTTCCATTCCATACTCTGTCGTTTACTCTCCGGACCGTGATGGTGAATCCATATTCTTCACCATTGATGATTCTGTCTCAGAAGGCGTCACATTTGTTATCACAGAGATCCAAATGCTTTTGTATATGTCCATGCCAGTTTGTTCATGCATACTGTGAGTTGTTACAGGACTTGCACAGATTTTATTAAACCCAAGTGTGCTGTGGTTTGTTTCGTAGGCAAAACCATGACTAACGTGATTTGCAGACGTTATACAGCTTCATCAACAGTTAATCGTCTGTCCACCAGAACCATGTCACGTGCACGGTCAATTTTGTCATTATTTGCGGCCGTGGATGTTCGTCCCTCTCCTACCTAATGCGTAATATTTGTGCGACCATTTCTGAATTTTTCAATCCATTCGTAGACACACGTTGACGCAAGACACTGTTCTCGTATTGTGTCGAAAGTCTTCGAGGAACTGCGGCCCCCGATGCATCTTCCGAACACAACAACCGGATGACCGGTCGTTGTTGCTCTTCGGCACAGTTCTAATGGAGCAACGGTAATAAAGGGAAGACAAGTTCAGGAATAAGGATCAGAGTTCAACATCAGAACTAGAATAGCGTAGCAATAAAATAAACGAGGTTAAAATAGGAACAATGCCATGAGAGTCATGTTAACATTGCGAATTATTTTTGACTTACTCTCGTAACTGACTTAAATATTTAGACGATTTGGGAGTGTAAATGGTGCGAAATATAGTGAGTTGAACACACATTCTGATAACAACATGGCTCTAATTTAGCCGGGCATCGAGCCGTACTAAGCTTAAACAATAATACAGGCACCTTAGTCCAGGCTGTTTCAAATCTGTGACGTAGCTCATCAAACATAGTGGCAGATGTGTGGCGGAGTGTAATATTTTGGCATCTCGTGACTATACTACCTCAATGGGTTCGAGATCTAAACAACGTAGTGGCCAGGGCAACAACTGAACACTCGGTATGTCTGTAGGTCAAAACAGCAGGAGCAACTTACGGTCCTTCATCCTCTTGTTGGAATACAGTGTCAGCAGATAGTGGACAGTCACCAGCCCTAACACGTCAGAAATAACGACTGCCGCCCTTATTATCCACTATGGATGTGTTTCCCAACCTGGGGGAATTACTCACTGAGAGATAAAATTAATATTACTGAGGGGTAAAAATAAAAGCGTAAGATACTATTTCGATCACTAAACAATTTTTTTAAAAAGTAGTTACTGTTATAACTATTTTGCGACGCTATAGTAATGATTACGTAGGTTACCAATAATTACCCTTTTTTGAAATATTATCATCTGCATGACGAAACGAGGTGGAGGTTACAAAATGTGAAACGGTTGTTTGAACATCTTATTCCTCACGTAGTCTGCCCAATGCACACATACATCGTATTTTGTACCATACATCTATGACAGTAAGACAGAAACCTATTCATCACATATGCTTAAACATCTCGTGAAAATGCCTTCTCTGAAGTGTAAGTAATTTCCGCAATAGGCCAGAAATTACTTCATTATTCATTTCGATATAGATAAAGAGACAATAACTAAGTAACGGCCTCTATAGTGCTTAAGGTCATACACAGTACTATTTTATTTAGTAGTAGTGGTCAGACACAAAGCGTTCTCAGCCTCAATTCGAATTTCTGCCACATTTGAAGCAAGGAATGCAGCGATCAAATAGTTTACAGTGAGTATAATGGACACGTTTTAACTTGGCTGATTTTAAATAGCATTACACAGTATGATTTCCTTCACACCATGTGCTACCTCCATCCACCGTTATGCTGTATTTAAAATGACGGCATATACCAATGTTGGGCGTGATTCCATTTCTGTGTCCTGGTGGCTTCCTCTTTCATTCCTTTTCCCCAGTAAAGTTCACCCTCTGCTTTTCCTTCTCCTCCTCTTCCTACTATCGAATTCTTGTCCCCCACCACTCTTAAATTTTCTTCTCCTTTAACGATCTGAATAATTTATTTTATCCATCATATATTTCTTCAATGTCTTCACCATCTGTGGAACTGGATGGCATAAAAACTCCCACTACTGTTCCAGCTACACAGTATGACGTACAAAATAGAGTATAATACACAATACTGTTACAGGGTAAAATAACACAATTTTCGATCCAGTGGTACCCACAAAATCAGTCACCCTGACAGCTTAATAACATCAAAATCACTCTCATGGCATAAATAACAAAACCAATCTGGCTCTCACTTTCAGAGAAAGCGTCCACAAACCTAGCGTGCCATGACGCAACAACCGTAACACACTGCATAAACGTACTGTATATAATATTACGAATTGTCCTATAAACACAGTGGGCAGCCCGTAGTCTTCACTGAACACTGTTTTTCATCAGCCAAGCAAAATACTGTAGTCGGCCACTAAAGCACCCAGTTCCTGGCCCTCTTTCAGTCTGTAAGTCCCTGTCTGCATTTCCACTAGAATCCACTTCCACGAAAAGACACCTCCCTACTGGGATGTTTGTGGCCACACAGAGACCACGCCCCAAGCTGACCTTTAATGACGTCCCTTAGGAGGAGTCTCTGGCACACCAGCTATGATTTGGCTTCCTGTCCCTGACTCTCCATCAATTAACTGTTCCAAATTCTCTGCGGGAAACCATCGGACAGCATGGACGGGACTGGTTGCGCCATTCACGGATCAAGAATAGACCCTGCTGTCCAAAAGACTACTCTGGGCAGTCGGCCCTTGCCGCCACCAGATTTACGTGCACCGCGCTAAGTAGCCCGTCTGGCTCATGTCTGGCTCATCTGCTGGTCAGTTCAAAACTCCGGCTTGAGAGCTGCTCAGCCCACAAGACCTCCTGCTCCCACCTCGCAGTACACCATGCAGGTTTGGAGCAGCGACAGCAGCCCCATACACGCCCCCGACCACGCTCACCAGCCTATCGCGAGAACAACACTAACGCGGTCAGGTGAACGGCGCAGGAAATAAGAGGTACCATGAATTACCAGTTCAAGGTACAAGTAGTTCACTTCACTTTCACGTTTTTGCTTGCTATCCACATGGAGTTGCAATTTTAATGACTAGGGGGCAGCTACAGATTACATACAAGAATTAATCATTGGGAAAACTGGCGGTGGCAATTGGGCATATTACAGCACAAGTATGCTCACACACATTATTTCAGTGCAACCGAAACACGAGATACAACTTAATATTCCCCAGGAAAAAATGTAGGAGAAAGAAAAATGATCTGCGCGAGCCACGGAAGTAAATTCTAATACCAATAAATTTCTTTTTTCGACTTCACTGAAACGTGGGCGCTAATGATATTCATTCTTAATTTGCAGTCAAACTTTAATTTATATGAACAGGTAACCGATCTTGACTTTGTACCAACCACACATTAGGAAGTATCGAACGTTGGGATAAATTTATAAACTACATGTCCTCTTCGTTGGTGCTTCTTCGCCATTACATGATGGCTGTAAAACTGACACTATAAGTTGGCAAAATGCAATAAAAAGTTACGATGACTATGAACTCAGGGTTATGTAATATTGAGGTCATCGGACTCCTACAAATGTCAAAAGGAACCAGTTCATGATAAGCTAAAAGGAGCTAGCAAACAGTTTCCGCTCAAAAACGGGTAAGTCCAGAATCGATATGCCTATCAGAGAAAACCATTGTGTACATTGTGGCAGTCAGCCCACCGACGCACCGTGTCGAATATACCCGTTTGGTAAAAAAAAAAAAATAAAAAAAGTCACCGGGTCCTTCTGCGTCAAGAAGTGCGTACTGCACATCCTCGTCCAACAGGAATCGTCGACCCTTCAAGGTCTCTTTTAAGGAACCGAAGGCGTACTAATCGCATGAGGAGAGATGGAGACTATAGGGCGAATGTTTCAATGTCTTCCATTTGAGTTGGCGAAACGTCTGCCTTACGACATTTTCGGTATGGGGGACATACGTTATTGAAGCAGCAACTCCTTGGAACAGCGTCCCACAACTGTGGTATTCGGCAGACATACTACCCCATACACATTCTACATTCTACAACGAATGTCTAACGGTGTTTATTTCTTCGGTAGCCAAGAAAAGAACTGCAGCACGTTGGTCCTGACTAGATGCATTTGGTAACTGCATTGCCATAGTTCACGTTTCCATAGTCACCGCTCGCGCGCCGAAAGACACGAATTCAACACTAAACCCTTGCATACATGTTGGTGCTTATGTACCCATATCGAAGTCGCACTGCTTTGCACATAGGCTGCGATAGAGCCCTCAAATGGAAACTTTTTGATCATCCCTTACAATTCAGAATTGACCAGTGGAGTAGTTCTCAAACATGGCTTTTTATAGCATCGGGTATAAAAAGAAGCCGTATACAGGAATCACTCCGTTGTTTAAACTTAAATTCTAAATTCATCGTGAATAGCTGAGTGGTTAGTGCGACGGAATATCATCCCTAACGGCCCGGGTTCGATTCCTGGCTGGGTCGAGATATACTCCGCTGAGGAACTGGGTGGTGTTTTGTACTTACCATCAACATTTCATCCCCATCGACACGCAAGTCACCGAAGTCAACTCGAAAGACTTGCACCCCACGACCAGTCTACCCGACGGGAGGCCCTAGCCACACGGCATTTCTATTCCCATCGGGAATAATATTCGTGGTCTAGGGGTAGTGTCTTTGATTAATAATCAAAGCTTCCCCGCTTCCGTGGTTGAAACCAGCCAGTGCTTAGATTTTGATAAATAATTAGCATTGGCGGCCAAAGGGTTCCGGCATAAAGTCACCCTCATTCCGCCAACGGCCTTGTAAAAAGGGTGGAGGAGCGGACAGAGGCTCAGGGAAATCTCTTATCCTTGGGGTGGGAAACTGATCCTAAAGGTGCAAGAATGAGCAATGATAAAAGGCAGGAGGATGCAGAAGGCAATAGAAATCACTGCAATAAAGCACATAATTTGTTTCCACAGTACATGTGGCCTGTAATGAAAAAGGTGTCAAGATGATCTCTCCATTGGCAAAAGATTGCGGAATAATACCCCATTCGTATCTCCGGAAGGAGACTGGCTAGGGTAAGGTGACCAATGAGAAAAAGATTGAATACACAACGAAAGGTAACGTTCTACGAGTCGGGGCGTGGAATGTCAGAAGCTACAACGTGGTAGGAAAGCTAAAAATCTGAAACGGAAAATTCAAAGGCTCAGTCTAAATATAGTAGGGCTCAGTGAAGTGAAATTCAAAGAATACAAAGTTTTCTGGTCAGAGAGCAATAGAAAATCAACAACAGCAGGAAATGGTATAACGGGAGTAGGGTTCTTAATGAACAGGAAGGTAGGGCAGTGAATGTGTTACAGTGAACAGTTCAGTGGAAGGACACTGAAGGACACAGAATCGACAGCGAACACCGACAACAATAATTCAGGCGTACATGCGGATGCCACAAGCCGAAGACGAAGAGGTGGAGAAAGTATATGAGGATATTGAAAGTGTAATACAGTACGTAAACGGAGATGAAAAGCTAATAGTCAAAGGGGGCTGGAATGCGGTTGTAAAGGAAGGAGTAGGAAAAAAGCTTACAGGAGAATATGGGCTTGGTAAAAGGAATGAGAGAGGAGAAAAACTGAGTTATGTAATAATTTTCAATTAGTAATAACGGTTTGTGCAAGGACCACAAGAGGAGGAGGTATACTTGGAAAAGGCCGAGTGATAAGGAAGATTTCAGTTGGACTACATCATGGCCAGGCAGATTCCGAAATCGGAAACTGGATTGTAATGCGTAACCAGGAGCAGATATAGACTCAGATCACAATGTTACAGTGATGAAGAGCAGGCTGAAGTTTAAGACATTAGTCTGGAAGAATCAACAAGGAAAGTAGTATTAAGAAATGACGATACACGCTTGAAGTCTTCTAAGGCTACAGATGCAGCAATAAGGACTATATCAGAAGGCAGTATAGCTGAGGAGGAATGGACATCTCTAAAAAAGACAATCACAAAAGTTGGGAAGACAAACTTTCGTACAGAAAGGTAACTGTGAAGAAACCATGGTTAACAGAATAAATATTTTAGTTGATCGATGAAAGAAAGAACTATAAAAATGCTCAGGGGAAACTCTGGAATACAGATATAAACGTCGCTGAGGAATAAAATAAATAGGAAGTGCAGGGAAGCTAACACGAAATGGCTCTATGAAAAATGTCAAGAAATCGAAAAATAACTGGTCGTCGGAAGGACTGACTCAGCATATAGGAGAGTCTAAAAGCAAGGGTGCTAACATTAAGACTGCAACGGGAATTCCGCTCTTAAATGCATAGAAGGGAGCGGATAGGTATAAAGAGTATATTGACGGCCTCTGTAAAGGGGAAAGATTGCTCTGGTGCGACAGAAGAAGAAACGATTTAGAAGAGATAGGGGATCCATTATTAGAATCATAATTTAAAAGAGCTTTGCGGAACTCGGACTATTCATGTCGGTGTGTGCAATGTATGAGTCTGGTGACATACCATTTCATTTTCGCAAAAGTCATCTACACAATTCCGAAGACTCCAAGAGCTGACAAGTGCGAGAATTATGGCACAATCAGCTTAACAGCTGATGCATCGAAGCTCCTGACGAGCATAATATATAGAAGAATGAAAAAGAAAATTGAGGATGTCCAAGATGTCGATCAGTTTGGCTTTAGGAAAGTTAAGGCACCACAGAGACAATTTTCACGTAGCAGTTGAGAATGGAACCAAGACTAAAGAAAAATCTAGGCGAATTCATAAGATTTGTCGACTTGGGAAAAGCGTTCGACAATATAAAATGGTGGAGGATGTTCGAAATTCAGAGAAAAATAGGGGTACGCTATCGGGAGAGACGGGTACTATACAACATGTTGGTTGATGGGTTTATTTGGGGAACGGACCAAACAGCTAGGTCATTGGTCCCATCGATTAGGGAAGTGTGGGGAAGGAAGTCAGCCGTGCCCTTTCAAAGGAACCATCCTGAAATTAGCTTGAAGCGATTTTTGGAAATCACGGAAAACCTAAATCACGATGGCCGGACGCGAGATTGAACTGCCGTCCTCCAGAGTGTGAGTCCAGTGTGCTAGCCACTGCGCCACTTCGCCTGGATGTAAGACAGAGATGCAGTCTTTCACCCCATCTGTTCAGTCTGCGTATCGAAGAAGCAGTGATGGGAATAAAAGAAAGATTCAGGAGTGGGAGTAAAATTCAAGGTGAAAGGATGTCAATGATGAGATTCGTTAATGATTTTGCTCTGCAGAGTGCACGTGAAGAAGAACTACAGGATCTGCTGAATAGAATGAACGGTCTAATGTGTGCAGAATATGTATTGGGAATAAATCGAAGAAAGATGAAAGTAACGAGAAGTAACAGAAATGAGAAAACCGAGAAACTTAACATTGGGATTAATGATCACGAAGCAAATGAAGTTAAGGAATTCTGCTACCTAGGCAGCAAAATAACCAGTGACAGACGAAGGAAGGATTTCAAAAACAGACTAGCACTGGCAAAAAGGGCATTCCTGCCCAGAGGAGTCTATTAGTAGTAAACATCAGCCTTAATTTGTTTGGAACACAGCATTGTATGGTAGTGAAACATGGACTGTGGGAAACCTGAACAGAAGGGAATCTGAGAATTTGAAATATGGTGCAGACGAATGTAGAAAATTAGGCAGACTGTTACGGTAAGGAATGAGGTGGTTCTGCGCAGAATTTAGGAGAAATGGAATATGTGGAAGACATTGACTAGAAGAAGGGACCGGATGCCAGGACATCTGTTAAGACATCACGGAATGACTACCTTCGTACTAGAGGGAGGTGCAGAGGGCAATAACTGTAGAGGAAGACAGAGATTGGAATACATGCAGCAAATAATTGAGGACGTAGACTGTAAGAGCTTCTCTGAGACGAAGAGGTTGGCACAGGGCAGGAATCCGTGGCGGGTCGCTTCAAACCAGTCAGAACACTGATGATTCAAAAGCATCGGGTTGTACCAGTTCGTGCATCGTTCTAACGGATAATCTGGAATACCGTGTGTCCATCTAGTTTATACTTTTGGAGTACAACCCACGGATTAAAATTGACTTAAGGTTGTTTAAGATTTATATTTTCATTTCTTTTCAGCAGATAGCTCAATTAAAGGGGATGTGCATATAGGAGCGAAAAGGACATCTAAACTGTAACAACATACCAGAACATCGAGAACATGCTCACTCTGATTTTGGAAGATAGTAGATTAAAGGTATTTCAAACGTCATGATGGCGCACATATACCGCAAGTAAGAGTGGGGTGCAATTTACCTAAAGCGTTAATTATGCTAAAGGTTTGTCTAATTTGCTTGCTAAACACAATTTAATGGGAAAACGAAGTAGTAGTCCTAGAGTCTTGTACCGCCGACAAGAATGGAGGTTCGATTTGCGAAAGGAAACAGGCCATGTCCTTTTCACAGGAACAGTCCTAGCATTTATACTAAGGGTTTGAAGTAAAACCACAGAAGTGTAGTTCCATGCTCCCGAATGCGATTCCAGGGTGTTAACCATTCCCATATCTTGCCGATGTGTACAGAAAATCACAGCATTAAGGAGAAACCGACGGCGTTGAACCGTAAGAGGTGGAATCACTTTCATCTGCCACGTAGGTGTGAACAACATCTTCTGGAAAGCAAAGAGATTATTCTGTTTCCTTTAACAAAATTGTGAAGAGCAATGAATTATAAATGGTACAGGAGCTTTCTGCAATTACACGACGAGAAGATAGTTGACAATAAACATGAATAACGCCATTAAGGAGCTATTTGAAGCATGAATCTTTGGCAGAAAGAGTCTTTTAAACAATTTTTGCCATGTCTATGAAATATTTGGCTGTGTACAACTCTAGTTTATCAGTAGTCATAGATCCAGAATAAAATACCAAGGCCGAAAGCTAATCGCTGATGAAACGTTGGGGAACTTTCACAAAATGTAAGTGCATTTTCTGTTTCACAGTATCGTATTTCACTACTCGGTTGACAAGGTTTCACGTTTCCCTCTTACTGCTGTTAGTTCTTTATCTGACATACTTTACGCAAAAGCTCTTCACAGATATATAAACAGCATTTTGTATACTTCACTGGCAGCTCATTACATGCACACAAGTATTTTAGATAGGATTACGTTAAATTAAATACTACAAATGAATAAAATAAATATTGACGTCTTTGTACTCCACATATTTAATACACCACCACCCTTTATTCCATCCGTTCACTAAGACGGCTATGACGGAAGAAATTGTGCGAGACAATTTTATAACACCAGCATTTATTCTAAAAATAAATTAGGAGTGAATAAGTCATACACACGTCTGAGATTGGGAAGTTTTGACGATGATAATAAGCTGTGGGAGTACAGAACTGATTACAGGACGGGTTCATGGAAATTTATAAGACCATCTAAGTTCTTCTTATAATTCCGTAGAAAAATATAGCCATATGGCCTCGCCCATCATTTTTCACATTGTTACCACGCTTGTCTACATGTAATCTGTCCTCAAACGAGCCGTGCTGTTCTTGCACATTCCGGGAGGAACCATTCCTGTTCCTTTGCTGTAGAAGAAGAAGTAATCAAGCAACATTAGAATTTAATATCTCGTCGAAAGCGAGGTCATTGGAGGCGGAGCACAAGTTCGGATTACCGAAGGATGACGAAGTTAATCGGCCGTGCACTTTGAAAGGACCATCCGGCATTTGCCGGGAGCGATTTAGCAAAAGACGGAAAACCTAAATCTGGTAGGACGGACGTTTGAACAGTCGTCCTGTCGAATGCGAGTCGAGTTTGCTGAACACTGCGCCACCTCGCTCGGTTGTGTTACAAGAAGGCTTAGGGCCGTTGGCATAACTGTTTGGATTACATAACGATAGTTCAAACGCAAACAGAACGCAACTGTCCATGATACAAAACGCTCGTCACACGCCGTGGAGTAACTGTTTACGATCTGTGGGAGCTCTTTTTGGTACAGTGTATCTGTTTTCGCTATTTCCTATTCATATCGAGGTCAAATGTCATACAAAATTTACAAAATACTCCAACCGTTCAGAGCTTAGAAACTGATATTAGCTCTGTAGAGCAAACAGCTATAAATTAATTAAAAGCAGTATTAAAGGTAACAAAAACAGAAAAGCTGCAGGCGTAGATTTAATTAATATTGAATTAATCAAATACGTAGAAATTAGTTTAGAATTTGCTTTCTCCTTTTTTGAAGTATGTGTTAGAAGAACTGTGTCGTACGTGAAAACGGAACTCAGCTAAAGTCTTTTCCATATTTAACGAAGGCAATATAAACACACAGGTAATTGCAGGAGAATAAAATTTTATGGCTAGTTCTTATACAAACATTACAAACTATCGCCCATGCAATAATTTCAGAAGAACACTGAGGCTTCAGAAAGTGGACCGTCGCATAACTATAATACATTAATAATGAAACAAATTACTGAAAAACCTCGGGAATTTGGCTCAGAAACTTACTTCATATTTATAGATGATGGAAAAGCCTTTGGTAAGGTAAAAAGAGGCTTTTACCGAAAATATGGGAACAAAATGTTTTCGTAAATGCTTAATTAGTACCATAAAGAGACTGTATCAAAATTCGGAAATAGTTAAAAAAATGGAAAATATAACACTATTATGAAAGGGATAGCTGCTACTCAGTATACAGCGGAGAGGCTGCGTTGAAAATAGTTATAAATTCAGGTTCGAAAACTTTGGATGAAGTTTTAATAAATGAAGGTGTTAAACAAGGGTATAGACACCCCCTTTATTTAATTTGTATACTGACGACCTAGTTATGAAATGGAAAGATGAAATACTGTCAGGTATTAAAATAGGGTGTAGCAAACCATTAAATACTCTGTTCTAAAATGATGGCCATATAATAATGTAGGAAACCGAAGATAATTTACAAAGAGCAGTATGTAGACTAAGGAAAAAAGCAAAATACTACAATTTAAGTAATTAAGACAATGATAATGGCTTTCAAAGGGAAGCTTCCAGTCAGATCGCCAAACGATAATAACTGATAAAATTATAGAAGAAATATCCCACTTCAGTTCTCTAGGATGTGAAATTAGTTTTAACCACAACAAAGACATTGAGAAGAAGAGCGATAAATACCAAGCAATCTGTGGAACAATTGGAAGACATTTGGGAACAAAAATAAGAAAGGAAAAACGCTGAAATTCTGTAAGTTACGGCTATAACTACTGTTTCATATGGTTCCAAAGAATCGAAAGTAACAAAAACGAAAAATCGCCTATAGAGGCAGCAGAGATAAAGTTCATGAGATATGTAAAGTAGTGTAATAAAATGGGTAAAATAAGTAGTCAAGAAATAAGATCAGATTTAAAAATCTTTTCATTTCATGAGAAGATAGAAGGAAATAGAATGATATGACAGGATTATGTTCATAGAATGACAGAAAACAAATTGCGAAAACTAGATAATGAATCAGTGGTCGAACGAATAGGGAGAAATAGGTAGACCTCGTAGGAGATGGATGAGTGATAGAGACCAGAACAGGTGACTGTAACACCTAATCGTTGTAAGAAGATGATTATGATGATTAGTTAAAAGCTGAAATTGTGAATGACTTAATAGAAGGTATAAAATCATGTGGGGACAATGGCTGATTGGTGATTACCATAGAAGCCTTAAATATGCATCACATGGGAAAAGGAGTCTTAGAATACGGAAGACGAGATGGCGTAAATAATGGTGAATGACGAGGATGGAACAGGCGTCAGGCCTAATCCATCAAGGTGAAGATGATAACTTTCATTGTTGACACGTTCTTCATTAGCGTGCAGTAACATATGTTCCAGAATACCGCGTGAAACTTCGGACATTTATGACATCTGAACGTGATATCAGTGGAGGCACAATCACAACTAATCATTATTTATAGCATGTCGTAAATATTTAATCGTGAACTTTTGCAGTATTAATCACTAGATCTATTCTTGCCAAAGAGATACACGCACGAATTAGAAAACCTCTGTTCACCTTCTTATTTCTAGCCGCTTTAGAAGAAAATAAAAAATATCATGTCATATATGAAATAATTCTTCTTTCGTAATTGTACGAATAGGAAGCTAGTGAACATATATACACTGATGAGCCAAAACATTACGACCACCTACTTAAAGGAGTATTGGTCTACCCACATCTGGAATACAATTCAGCAGTGATTCAGCGCGCCATGAATTCGACAAGTACTTGATAGGTTTCCGGAGGTTTGTGGCACCAGACGACTACGCACAGATGACACACATCCCGTAATTTACGGGCGGTTGGTTTGTGGGCGCAGATATGGCACCCCAATAGCGTCCCAGCTGGATTTGATCTGACTCAGATCAGCTGAAATTGATGGCCCAAAGATCAATCTGAGTTCGCTGTTACACTCCTCAACCCACTGCAGCGCGAGTGTGGTCTTGTGGCACGTATAGTTATCTTGCTGGACGATGACATCGCTGGTGAGGAAGACAGCAAGAATAAGGGATTGCAGGTGATAATAATGTTCACGTAGTCCACAGCTACCATGGTGCCTTCGTTTTCTGCTGCAGATCCCCCGCAACATAACACTGCTCCCACTGGCCAGCGTCCGTGGCGCGCTCCATGTTTCGGACAACCTGTCGCCTGGAAGACGGGTGTCTGAACACGACCATCAAGTTTGTTTGAAAAAAAAAAAAAACAGGATTCATCCGAACAGGCGACACGATTCCATTAATCCGAAGTCCAGTTTCGATGATCCGGTGCCCACTGTAGTCATAAGCTTCTTGGGTCAGCATGGGAACACGTAGGGCTCCTCCGATGCGGAACACGATGTTGAACTTTGTACACTGAACGCTGAGCTCCAAAACACTCCAAAACACTTGCGGCTGAGCCAGCACTGTAGTCTTTCGTCAGATCTGCCACAACTCGATACCTACCCTTGTTTATAGCACGGGCAAGCCTCCGATCCCTATATGCCGTGATGAAGTATGAAAGTTGCCTACTCGTGGTTTCAGCTTTCTTCAACCACTGTCCATAGATACTCACAACAATAGCACACGAACAGCCGACCAGCCTCGCCGACTACGAGATGCTCGCTCCTACGCAATGGTCCACAACAATCTGGCTTTTGTCAGAGTCGCTCTAAGTCGGCGGATTTCCGCATCTGCGCCACTTATTGCCGCTAGAATGTTTCACCGTTCATCTCTTGGCCGCCCATGTGATTCTCTTACCGCGTCACGTGCCTTCATCGCTACCAAACAGCATACGACCTTACAGTGGGTGTGGGCATAGTACTTTGGCTCTTAATGTAGTAAAATATTGGGTTCGTGTTATGTTATGTAAATGATTGCAGTTTATTGTCGAGTTTAAAGATCTGTTGAACCAAGTAATCTAAAACACACATATGATACATACGAGGTTTGTCACTTTAATAATGGCAACTATTTATTTACAGCTCGTACAAAAGAGATGCGTGATTCAAAGTCTTACTGAACTTCAAAGTAGTCACCAGCATTATGTATAACCCGTTGCCAGCTATGTAGAAGTCCTAGGATACCCTTAGCATTGCCAATTGTGTTGACAGTTCGAGCGGCGCGGTCTATTGTCTGGTGAATGGTAGCAGTTCTGAAGCGAATGCCGTGAAGTGTTTCCTTCAGTTTAAAGATATTGAACTTACGAGGGCTTAAGTCAGAGTTGTGCAGTAGGTGCTATAGCACATAACAGCCCCATCACCCGAACAAGTAAGTAAAAGCTTGCACTGTACGTGCTTGAGCATTGTCCTGCAAAATGGTCAAGTCCTGCTAAAAGTGTCATCACTTCTGTCTCTACGCTGTTCATTATTGGAACACAATCTATGACCAGCTTAGAGACAGAAGTGATGACACTTTCTGCAGGACCTGACCATCATTTTGCAGTACAATTCTCAAGCACGTACAGCCCAAGCTGTTACTGATTTGTTTGACTGACGCGGCTGCTAAGTGTTATACCACCTACTACACTCCCCAGATTTAAGCCCTAGTGAGTTCAACTCGATTTCTAAACTGAAGGACACACTTCACAGCATTCGCTTCAGAACTCTACAAATTCGTCGGACAATAGATCGCGCCGCTCGAACTGTCAACACAACTGGCACTGCTAAGAGTATCCTATTACTTACACATTGCTAGCAACGGATTATACACAATGCTGGTGACTGCTTTGAAGGTCAGCAAACCTTTGAAACACGTATTTATTTTGTACGAGCTGTCAATATTTCCACTATTAAAGTTCCAATGTATACATCTACACTCCTGGAAATTGAAATAAGAACACCGTGAATTCCTTGTCCCAGGAAGGGGAAACTTTATTGACACATTCCTGGGATCAGATACATCACATGATCACACTGACAGAACCACAGGCACATAGACACAGGCAACAGAGCATGCACAATGTCGGCACTAGTACAGTGTATATCCACTTTTCGCAGCAATGCAGGCTGCTATTCTCCCATGGAGACGATAGTAGAGATGCTGGATGTAGTCCTGTGGAACGGCTTGCCATGCCATTTCCACCTGGCGCCTCAGTTGGACCAGCGTTCGTGCTGGAAGTGCAGACCGCGTGAGACGACGCTTCATCCAGTTCCAAACATGCTCAATGGGGGTCAGATCCGGAGATCTTGCTGGCCAGGGTAGTTGACTTACACCTTCTAGAGCACGTTGGGTGGCACGGGATACATGCGGACGTGCATTGTCCTGTTGGAACAGCAAGTTCCCTTGCCGGTCTGGGAATGGTAGAACGATGGGTTCGATGACGGTTTGGATGTACCGAGCACTATTCAGTGTCCCCTCGACTATCACCAGAGGTGTACGGCCAGTGTAGGAGATCGCTCCCCACACCATGATGCCGGGTGTTGGCCCAGTGTGCCTCGGTCGTATGCAGTCCTGATTGTGGCGCTCACCTGCACGGCGCCAAACACGCATACGACCATTATTGGCACCAAGGCAGAAGCGACTCTCATCGCTGAACACGACACGTCTCCATTCGTCCATCCATTCACGCCTGTCGCGACACCACTGGAGGCGGGCTGCACGATGTTGGGGCGTGAGCGGAAGACGGCCTAACGGTATGCGGGACCGTAGCCCAGCTTCATGGAGACGGTTGCGAACGGTCCTCGCCGATACCCCAGGAGCAACAGTGTCCCTAATTTGCTGGGAAGTGGCGGTGCGGTCCCCTACGGCATTGCGTAGGATCCTACGGTCTTGGCGTGCATCCGTGCGTCGCTGCGGTCCGGTCCCAGGTCGACGGGCACGTGCACCTTCCGCCGACCACTGGCGACAACATCGATGTACTGTGGAGACCTCGCGCCCCACGTGTTGAGCAATTCGGCGGTATGTCCACCCGGCCTCCCGCATGCCCACTATACGCCCTCGCTCAAAGTCCGTCAACTGCACATACGGTTCACGTCCACGCTGTCGCGGCATGCTACCAGTTTTAAAGACTGCGATGGAGCTCCGTATGCCACGGCAAACTGGCTGACACTGACGGCGGCGGTGCACAAATGCTGCGCAGCTAGCGCCATTCGACGGCCAACACCGCGGTTCCTGGTGTGTCCGCTGTGCCGTGCGTGTGATCATTCCTTGTACAGCCCTCTCGCAGTGTCCGGAGCAAGTATGGTGGGTCTGACACACCGGTGTCAATGTGTTCTTTTTTCCATTTCCAGGAGTGTATATTAGATGAATAGCTGTGAGCAGCCTACATAGGACACAATCTAAATTTCGTACATTACATAGTCAGTTACTATAAAAGATTGTAAACAATCAGGTAAGGAGTTGTCGCCCCCTATACGTGGTACGTCAGGATAATAAATTCTATGAGTTAAACGATTATGAAGATAAAAGAAAATTATGGTCAATGTACGTATAAAACTAAAACTAGAAGAGATCTCGCTGGCGGTGTCTGTAATATACTGTCATTAGTCTTGCATATAAGCGTACTTCTTTAGTGAGTATTCCGCCAGAGGACGTTGTTTCCAAAGCCTCTGGGAAACGTACAGCGTGCAGGGCTGAAGATTCTAAATATAAGAAGCAAACCGTTAATAATTATGAAGCAAATGCTACAGTAAAATGCAATAAAAATATTACAATAATTTTAGATGTTTAGTTTAGGATTTCCCATTTCTCAGTTTCACAGTGTAACAAGATAGAAAGTGAGGCGGAGTTCACCTATCCAGCGAGTCATGTGCACAATTCAAACCTCTAAATTATTCACCAAGTAGCGCTGTGACTCCTTTTCCATTACTTACATTACATTACGAACTGTAACTCTGCTGATCATTTGGGACTACATTTCTTATCGTTAATTCTATTCGACTGAGGAAATTTGTAAAACTGTACTTAGCAAATGACGTTATACACAGTTGTTTCCAGTTTTACTTCGAAGTGCGATATATTATGAAGGTCAACCTACTAACTATGACTGATTTTTTTTAAAACTGTGCAATTTGTTGATGAGAGACAATTCAATGAGTCAACCAATTTTTGTGTACTGGTAAGTATGTAGGTCAATGCTACAACTTCCATCAGATGCAATCAAAAACAGGGAAATTCACAACTGATTCTCTATATTACCAAACTATAACTAGTTTGCGAAGTTCCTAGAGTCCTAATTTGAGTAAAAGGAGGATTGCTTTATTCAATGTAACTGAATTATCTAGGTTTTTCTGAGAACATTATACTACATGCTTTCATTGTGTATAAGCTTTAACAGCTAAAGATGTAACCTAATACAGTGAGTTTGTAAACAGGTCTAGAACAGTTGGAGAAACACTACAGCTCTTTTTAATCAATACACTGGAAGAAAAGAAGTGCTAATTATCATTGAAGCTATAGAATTAGTTTGTGGAATTTCAAACTTCGGCCTGTTTTAGGAAAGGACTACAGGCAGTGGTAAGGAAATAAACAGAAGAATAAAAATTACCCTAAATGCCTGTGATAAACCAATCTCAGCTTACAAAATTAAGTTTCCAATCCTTATAGTTTACTACCAGTGTGCGTCAGCATGTTTGATTTATGGCAGCGCAACATGAGCGTGAGTCGGAGCAATTTTCCCTGCACTGGATGTCCAATTCCTCATGAAAAGAATGAACCTAAAACAAATGTAAATGCTTATATATTGTAACAAGAGTGGCATACAAGAGGAAATAGCAAAAACGTGTTCGCATTGAAAGGTCACTCTGAAAAATCACAGCAAGAGCCACACACCTGTCTACGTATGGAGATACAGAGTATGCACTCCAACCCCTTCCCCTGGTTTTCATTATGCTCTGTGCCTCTGAAAGCTGAGCCGCGCGGTATTCAGTGCGGGTTCAAAGCGCTGTTTTAGCCGATGCTGATCAATTACGGGATGAATCGCCTGTCAGGGTGACACCAGTTATGCGATGAAGGCACACGCAGCACTCCCGTCCCTACGACATAACTGATCTAACCCTCGAGTATCGGAAATTCCGCACAAACGGGGACCGTTACCTATCCCACCAGTACCCTTGATATTTTAATGTACAAGCCATTGCTCCATCGTCATTAATAGTGCTGGAAATAGAGCTGAGCTAACAAAGGAAAAGCAGCGATGTCTATACTGAAATTTATACTAGAAAAAAGTGCACTTCGCGTAGCAAACACCTGAAGCCAGAACAGGTACACTAACCTAACGATGTTTTATGGAAGGCCAGATTGTTTCACTGGTAAAGGTCCTCTAAGGAACTTAGTTTAGTAATTTTGTGGCAATCGGATGCGTGTATTGGAGCTTTGCAGAGAGAATAAGCTTGGTTAGTAAATAAATCTGACCGTGTAGCCTAATACGATCACTTTTCTCCTACAAGTTACCAATGGCAATCATAAAATGGAAACTCTAATCTTGAAATAACATTCAAATTCAATATTCCATTGTCTCATTATCCTTTTGTCACGAAATACACTCCCTCTCGCCGGCCGGAGTGGCCGTGTGGTTCTAGGCACTGCAGTCTGGAGCCTAGCGACCGCTACGGTCGAAGGTTCGAATCCTGCCTCAGAAATGGCTGTGTGTGATGTCCTTAGGTTAATTAGATTTAATTGCACAGGATAGAGTAGCATGGAGAGCTGCATCAAACCAGTCTCAGGACTGAAGACAACAACAACAACAACAATTAGTTCTAAGTTCTAGGTGACTGATAACCTCAGAAGTAAGTCGCATAGTGCTCAGAGCCCTCACAATTCCTAGGTCATACACTTCTGTATTAACAGTTAAACTCATTTCACCTTCAAGCTAAAGTAACCACTGCTGAATTTTATTTCCACATTAATCTAAGAGACTAACATGGTTTACAGAAGCAGTTTTGTATCTTTTCCAATATCAATACGTTCCACCAAAGACTATTACTGACAACCACAATGCTGTTTCTTCCACAAACTCCATAAGTAATTCTGCATACCTATCCGCAAATAAACCGAGTCATAAATTACCTATACCCTATAAACCGAAGTAATGCATTCTAACTCATAATCAGATCATTAGAAAAATCTTCAATTCAAATGCGGCACGGCTGTTACGACCACTTCTTGCGAAACTGAAAACAATGACTCCTTGATCACATACATGCGCATACCGCTCCCAAAAGTCCTTGCGCACTGTTGACGTTGAAAAGCAATACAGTGCCTCGCTAGAGAAAAGGCACGTTCAGTTTCAAAAAAGTATAGATATCAGCGATGCTTAATGAGTGCGCGTTTACTATGTCGTAAAGCCAAAGAGTAATACTCCTTACACACTTTGTGGATTTAGTGAGCATATTTTGCGTAAACCATGGACCTTGCCAAAACCGCGCAACTCTAAAATGAGTTATGTTATTATCGTTATATTACTGTTATATTTGTTATTACTATTATTATCATTCACAACACATTAAACTATACATATACTATAGCCGCTACAACAGGAAGCATGCATTTATTTAACACGATACTCACTGTTAACACTGCGGAAACCGGCATTTCTGAGAGACCCTACTTTCTTTGCTAATTATAGTTGGATTTATAATTCTTTTGCAACTTAGCAGCTTCAACATACTATTTTACATTGTCGAAATTGACAAATTTAGCAAATTCAGCACATTTCATACAGTAGATAAAACTCACACATAATTTCCTTCCACCGTTGGCACTTATAATCTGGTCCTTCCATTGCTCAGGATATTTAGTATCACACTGAAAAATCCTCTTTGTATACTCATTGGTCGATGGCACTGCTACCACATGTTGAACAAATTTATGCAAATTATATACTTTGCCTCTCTTATAAAATGTGACCCACTTGACTGAAATGTTTGAGCTTGGTAAGTCCTCAACGAATGGCAAGACGACATTCAGTGTACATACTTTAGAAAATAGTTCTTCACCGTTTATATTTATGCACAAATAATCTATAAGTTTCATAATGTTCTCGATTTCAAGGGTATCTTCAAGTTTTAATTGGGCGCAAAGCTTGAAAATTGAATCTTCACTGAAATAAAACCATTTTTCTATATATTTCAGAATCCTAGTACAGACTTCCTGAGCTTCTCTGACAAATTTTGCTTGTCCATATTGTGGAAATTTTTTCAGCCCTAGTAGTACCTTGAATTCCAAGAAATTATTACTGTGTCTATTAATTTCTAAACGAAACTTCAGGAAAACAGAATATATTTCAGTCCTCTATGTATAATCACTTTCCACGTGTTGTAGGGTTGCATCAAATAAATGAGGAACATTTTGTACAAAATAAATTTAAATCTCTGGGAATGTTACTTCGTGGTCCACTTCACTATCTGTTTATGGGCTATGAATTTCCGTATACGTTTGTCAGTATTGTCTTCACTCCGGGTTGTAAAACATGATTTCAGCAATATCCAGTCCTGGAGCAATCAATGTACAACAGAAAAAAAAGTCTAAAAGCATGTGGGAATATGCCGAAGTAGTGTGGAGTACTCCGACTGCAGGAACTGAAAACTCATTAAATATCTTAACCACTATTTCACTGAAAAAATACAGCAACCAGCCACTTTTTAATGCGTTTTTTATTTACGCCAATATGCATATTGGCGTAAATAAAAAACGCATTAAAAAGTGGCTGGTTGCTGTATTTTTTCAGTGAAATACTATTATCCACGGCCACGGAGCTCAACAGGCCAAATAAAATGGACAAATTGTTATCTTAACCACTAAAGATACAATTTCGATGACGGTAATTTTAGTCCGTATTTCGCAGGAGTGTGCAGTATATGCATGTGACAACCTCCTGCAGTAAGATGTGGTGCTTCAAACATTTTTTTTTTTTCAACTCCACGGAGACAGATTGGTTTTCCCCTTACTTGGCGGAACAGCTGTCCGCACCATAAGCAGCTAGCTACTATCCTGAATGACCAGTGTTAATGTTGCTCTCTTTAAGCTTCATGGGTATAGAAGTTAATGTTTCGTCTGCGTCCTCGTAAAAAACTAGAACAGATGAAGTCGTTGCCACTTATTGGCCGAAGTACCGTGTAGTAACTGGAAATAATTTCGTATTTCCTTTATTTGAAACATAACATGCAATCGAGAATGGAGGTGTATCATTTTTTTTCAGAATTTCTTGTAGAGAATGTGGAGCCAATACATTCTGTACTGTAGCTTCATCTTTAGTCCATACACAGTGAATTCTGGGTGACAGTTTCGTATCCTGAAACAAATGTGTCCTAGGAGAGCATTTCCACGCTCTTGTGAAATGTAACTGTGATGATGTTTTACTCCATTATATTTTACTATTAGTTCCTTTTCTAAACATTCATGGTGGTGTCTGTTTGTTCTATATTGTGTCTCCCTACCACTTTCGCGCAACGACGCTCTGAGCTTGTTTTTTAGGGAATTGACAAGTTTGAACCTGGGACCTGTTACTGGTAAGGAGACGCCAGACCACACATAACATATAGAATTCAGAAGAGTTCAGTGAGACTAGCGATGATATAACCAAATACTTAATGATTTCAGCGTCAGCTCCACTGCACTCCCTGTAAAAGAATCTTAATACTAACTAAATTTAGTCGAAGGGTTTCAAGGCTTTCCTATTTTTAATTAGCTGGTAAAATAACGTCGAAAAAGCAGTTAAGTTTACCATTGCAAATTTTATTCTACTCACAAAACATCGTTTATAAATTGCACTATTGATAAAAGGAAATGTTTTAGTACAGGATGGAAAAAACCAACTGCGTTCAACAAAAATGTTAACGAATATTCCCTGAATGGGTTTCCAAGTTCTACAATGGGTCGAAGGATGACCTATGCCATATCACATCTATAATCTAGGTTTAAATTAAGTTTCACAAAAGATGAAAAACTATCAAAATGGTCTACAGTGACCCTCAGTTATCTTTAATAACTTATCTAACTTGTAAATTACAGTGGCTGATGTGGATTCTCAATAACTATATAACAGAAACATCATCGCGTTTCAGATTTTTACTTCAAGTGGCAAATGTGAACAGCATGAGCTTTAATTGACGATCGACACTAGAAATACGCAAAAAGGAGGTGTAACAGATGAGACTTCTGCAGTTCTGAGTGAAGCCTTATGCGCTCAAAAATGCGGCATCGCGTGCGTTCATTACCTTGTCGGTGTTTAGACAGCGTCAGGGCGGCGGCCAGCGCAGCACAGCTCCGCTCACCTCGCCATCTCGGAAGCAACTCTCTTCTCCTAACTTCTCCTTAGTACAATTTACCGAAGTTGGTTTAAAAAAAACTATCTGGCTGTGTTTTCATCTGACCAATCAGGGTCTCAATGTTAACCGTAAGCTCCGCCTACAAAAATCCTGTCTATCCAATGAGAAACGTTATACTTTTCGTGGTGGGGCAATGTTTTTAAAGTTTGCAACTTAACAGAGACGCGAAAAAGTCTCACGCTAAAACCTGCAGCTGGTGTGGTCCTTTTAGCGTTATCGTAAGATCTATACTGTACTTCTGGAGGGCTCTATCTTTTAAAATGAGCTGGTGGGTGGTCCTAATGTAACAGACACGCGAAAAAGTCTCACGCTAAAACTTGCGGGTGGTAGTGGCCCTTTTTGTGCTATCGTAAGATCTATACTGCTTTTATGGAGGGCTCTAGCTTTTAAGATGGGCTGGGGGGTGGTCCTTGACGTAACAGAGACGCGAAAAAGTCTCGCGCTAAAACGTGCGGGTGGTAGTCTTAGAGGTAGTCTGGCGACGTGGGTGTCCAGTCAGTCCCTTATCGTAGGGCCTTCTAGCTTAACACGGTTCTGCTCTCGGCTTCTGTTCTCGTTTCATCCCTCAGAACTGCGTCGGTCTCACAGTGGGAAGGTACGACATGCATTTAGGCATTCTTGTGTTCGTCTGTGGTATGCCATTTGCTCACTCGTTACTCGTATTACTTTGGTTAATTTAATGTCACGATTTATTCGGAGCTATGTGACGTACTACTAGATTTGCTTATTATATCAGGGTTTTCATGGAAGGTGTTGGATTTGCGTGACGTCTTACACGTTGCTGACAGTTCCTCTCCCTGACTATTTCCCTCTGGCACGAAATACCTAGAGCCGATTTCTTTAACACATCCCACACGTTGTAAATACGTGTCTTGGTACTGGCGTGATGCTATACCACCTTCACTGAATCGTATTTTACGGTAAAACTTACACGGCATATTTTACGATATACAACATGTTCATCTTGTTTCGAAACTCACCCCGAAACGTCTGTTTCTTGCAGGCATTTGTCAGTGAAATGACGCTCACGGGGCTGTTTCTTAGCATGCTGTATTTGTCGAGTAGCTCACTGTAATACGATGTTACATACCTACACGTATCACTCAGTCATTACAGTGCCGTTCTTGAACACTTTAATTTTAAACTAAACTCACGCGCTGTGTTGTTGATCTAATACAGCCGCGCAAAATACTTCACTACATCAATCAGCCATCGCAGCAATGCGTATAATTAGCGCGTTCATTTGTTCGACAGCGGTATTCCTTTTAAAATTAATAGTCCTTTCTTGCAAGCACTGATAATAAAACGAAAATGCGACATTGTCACGGCTACTTCTGTTTGTTGTTTTTTGGCCGCTATACAATACAACTGTGGTGAAGGACAAATAGGCACAGCCGCGCGGGGTAGACGTGAGACGTGTGTTCTCGGACGCTTTGCCATGGTTCGCGCGACTACCCCCCTCCCCCCCCCCCCCCTCCCGTCACCCCGTCGGTGGTTCGAGTACTCCCTCGGGTATGTCCTTAACGTGAGTTAGTTTACGTTAGATTAAGTAGTGTCTAAGCCTAGGGACCGATACCTCAGCAGTTTGTCCCATAGGAACTACCACAAATTTCCAATTTCCAAAATAGACATAAACTGATATTGTAACTCTGATTGTCTACGTGGAAGTAACACGCAGCTCTCATAAGAATACGAATTTTTATTGGTCTGTCTTTCTTAGATCTTTCTTATTGGAGCGATCTTCAGGTGGTTTGACCACAATGAACACCGCAGTGTAATAAAAGTACAGAGACTCTTTGACCTGTTTGTCACCTGCCGTGGAACAAATAAACGCGCCAACTTGAAATACAGGGTGTATAAAAAAGAATCATCCGATTTGAACAAAATCGTAACAATTATGTAATTTGAGACATGTGCATGAAAAGCGTACTGTTAGAAAGAGCAAACTTTCGAGTTTTGTATGGTTCCCCCCAGGTAGCAACAGTGTGCGCCCACCTCACTTCTAATAAAAATGTCGTCGGGACAACAGAAAGCGTTTTCTGCTCTAAGTTTTGCGCAGTTCAGGTCAGTAATAACTGTTCAGCGTGAGTTTCGTATTAGGTATAGTGGGATCCTCCTACAGAACAGAGAGTTAGACAGGAAACCATACAAAATTCAGCTACAGCAGGTTCTTCGTGAATGTGACAAACAACAACGTGAGGAGTCCTGTAATTCCGTTCTTCGCAGGATAGAGGGTGACAATTTTCTTCCCTGCTTATTGTTTAGTGCCGAGGAAATATTCCATTTAAATTATGTGAGAATATGGGGTACTGAACAAATACGTTAAGTTGTACATCATGAGAGGAAGTCTCCAAAATTTAATGTGTCTTTTGAAGTTTCAAGGGAAAAAGCGTATAGTCATTTTTCTTTGCCGAGAACACTGTTCATGAAGCACATACCTCGATGTGTTTCAGAACATTCTTTTCCCACAGTTGGAGACTGATGCGGACGACTTCATTTAACAACTGGATGGGGCGCTGCCCCATTGACATTTGGAAGTTCGGTAATTTTTAAATCAAAGAATTACTGAACGATTGATCGGTCGCTCTGCACCAAATGACCCAGCCATACATTAATGGCCTCCAGGGTGACCCGACCAGACTTTATGTGATTACTTCTTGTGGAGGTTTACAAAAGGGTGTGTATACGTCCCTCCGTTACCAACAACAATGAATGACCTGAGACATCGCATAACAGCACCTGTAGAAATTGTAACATTCTCGCTGCAGTGTGGGAAAAATTTGAATACCACACTGATATATGTTGTGAGTCTTAATGGGAACATACTACACACCTATGAAAAAGTATGAAAAAACTGTTTGAGTTTTCCGTTCGTAAAAAAAATCATTTTATATGTTTATTAGTTTCCGAAATATAGATATGTCAAATCGGATAGTTCGTTTTGGTACACCTGTAGTGTACGCTGATTCGAAACTTCCTCGCAGATTAAAATATGAAACACTACATGAAGATTAAAAGGTTCGGCTGCAGCGATGAATAGTTATTGGAAAACTGCGGAACACCGGAATTAGGTAATAAAGAGAATGGAGCAACATGTGAAGACCTAAAGATAATTTGCGCTTTTTGCTGCCTGTGGTTGGATCATATCAGTACTGAGATTTCGGGGGTGAAAACTAAAACGTAATGTTTACTTGCGTTCTCTGATAGATGCTTTTTCAATATCTTGCAACAAGAAACCTTGTAATTAGCTTGCACCGCTATTCATACTTCGTTTGGATCTCTGAGTTGAGGTAACCTGTGCACTTCCAAAAGGAATTCACCTAAATATCCAGTACACTCGTGACATTCGACAATTAATGCCCATGACGTGGAGATAAATACCAATTTACTTGCATCAGTTAATTTATTTCATTCACAATCGATGGAATTCGTATTCTTTGATCGTTTCTAAAAGTACTAGAAGTACTAACAAGTAGTATATAATACATACCAATTCTCCATAGGCACGTTGCCGTAATTTCCAAGTACAAACGAATTCAACAGTTATGATTAACGATAATTTTTTCGACAGCAATTGTCACATTGATCACAAGCAGACTTAAAATTTCTTGTAATAAAAATAATATTCTTGTAATAAAAATAATCTTCAAGGAAAGCAAATCCCAATTTAGGTCAGTCTTACAGTTATGTTTCCAGCAAAACTTAAAGGAAACACTTTTCTAGCTTCATTTGATGTTATCATATGGTAAGACAGTTTGAACGTTTCTAAAACTTCCTGGCATCTTACTAGAATCACATCGTTTTAAAATAACATTAAAAGGATGATAGGTTGAAAACCCAAATAATTGCTCCCTTCTGTTTCTCGATTCTGTGCTTTGACTTAAGATTACATAACTTAATTAATCATCAATTATTAATTTTGGTGTTATTCCATTTGCTCTGGAGTTTAATACTACAAATAACTATTTCCCACATATCTCTTAACGTGTGGGCGCATACGAGTATATTGAAGGATTTGGTTGAGTCTAAACGTGATTTCCAATGCTAATGTAGGTAATTTGCGGTATGAATATTTATGAGACCATTGGGGTTGAAACGTGGAATTACATCCAGGGTTAATTGTAGCAATTAGGAGAGGGAAATGTCATGTCTCATAGGTCTTAGAATTTGATTGTGCTGCGTGCAGTTAACATAGATCTTTCTGAGATTTTTAAATTATTTAACACAAAAAGATACCAGAAAAGCATATCTATCATTTGGCTTAGAGGCAGCTGTGCCGACTGGCATACGAATACCAGAGCATGAAGGCTACGATCATTTTCGTGTGGAGCAACACAACACGAATTCAAATGCCGAATCAGCTCAACTATGCCTACAAAGAGGATAGCTAAGCTGCAGACAATCTTAATTTTTCTTTGTTGGCAGACATTGTAGGTGATTTTACACAACTCCAGACGAATCTCATTGTGTTGATCGGTTCAGACATCTGCTTTCTACAGTGTTCATTTTCATAACGTCACCAATTTTTGGCACTGGGATCGGGGAGAGGGGGGGGGGCAATATTTGGCTCATCAGTCCTCTGGCTGGTTTGATAACGTACGCCACGAATTCCTCTCCTCTGCCAGCCTCTTGATCTCACAGCAGCACTTGCAGTCTAGTCCTCAGTTGTTCGATGGATGTACTCCAGTCTCTATTTTCCTCTACAGTTTTTAGCGTCCAGGGCTCCCTCTAACACCATGGAAGTTATTTAGTGATGCCCAACAGATGTCCTATCATCCTGTCCATTATTCTGGCCCGTGTTCTCCTTATATTACTGTCATCGCCGATTCTCCGGAGAACCTACTTATTTCTTACGCTATCGGCCACCTAATTTCCAACATTCTTCTGTAGCACCACATTTCAAATGCTTCGATTCTCTTTATTTCCGGTATTCCCTCCGTTTCACTACCAAACAGTCATCAAATCAAGGCCTACATTTGGCACTAGTAGACTACTCTTAGCCTGGATTGCTCTTTGTTCCAGTACTAGTGCTGTTTATGTCGTCCTTGCTATATCAGTCATTGGCTGTTTTTCTCCTAGGTAACAGAAACCCTTAACCTCATCTGCTTCGTGATCACCAGTCCTGATGTTTATCGCTGTTCTCATTGCTGCTACATCAAATTACTTTCCTTGTCACTTCCTTCATGATTTTAAAAATTCCGATTGCATGTTTTCCATCGTTTCTGCCTTTTTTGGTCTTAAGACTTCCAAATATCTACTAAATTTTTATTCTAATGCTGGATTCTTTGTATCTTCCACATCAACTCCTTTTTTTGTTTCTTCTATCATGTCCTCCCGATAGTCTTCGTCCTCTCAGAGGCCTTCAGTCTACTCTTTCCATCTGTCTACTCTCTCCTCTGCATATAACAGAGGTATTCCGATTGCACTATTAATGTTACGCCCCTTGCTTTGTAGTTTAAACGAAGGTCGTTTTGACTTTTCTGTATGCTGAGTCAGTCCTTCCAGCACCATTTCTCTTACTTTACATTTTTCATGCAGTCATTTTGCCGTATCTTCCATGTACTTCCTATTTATTTCACTCCTAAGTGCCTTGTATTTCTATATTCCTGAATTTTCCTGAACAATTTTGTACTTCGTTCACCGATGGACTGAAGTATTTCTTTTGTTACCCACGGTTTCTCAGGAGTTACCTTCTTTATACCCTCGTATTTCTCCCCAAATTCTCTGCTTGCCCTTTTAGAGATGTCCATTCCTCTTCAGTGTAGAGGATAGTGCGCTTCTCACTGTCCCAGTATCTGTAGCCTCAGATATCCAATTGGCTGCTTGGTCTTCTTTTAAAGCAATTGTGAAGGGCTTTTTGGGTAACAGACAAGACCGAAACTAAGTTACCACTGTAAATGATCTGTTGGAAAACTATAACAACATGGGGTGTAGAATGTCGCTTAAAATTCAGTTTTTACATTCTCACCTGGATTTCTTCACGAAAAATTTGTGAGCCGTAAGCGATGAGAATGGCGAACGCTTTCACCAGATCATTCTTATCACGGAACACTGTTACCAAGGCAAATGGAACCCTTCGATGATAGGTGGGACTGCTCGGGTCTTGTTAGGGAGAGTGATGAAACGGCAAACAAAAGAAGACTTCCGTCGTCGCAGTTTTCAAAAACCAAAGACGATTAAAGGGGAAAATATCTTCTGAACTAATTTGGACGTTTTATTGGCATCATGCCCATATATACATACAAAATAATGGTTTCAAACGTTCTGAAAGTGTATTTTTGTTTGGCTTAATAGTGTCAATTTTTGCTGTTACCCTTTTTTATTTTTCTATGTATCTAAGAAATGTGAGGTCACACAGAAAAACTGATTTTACCAGTGTATTCAGCACCCCAAAATTAGGTAAACCCTACCATTTACAAACCAGATGAAGAAAAAAGTTTAAAATTGTTAACTAGTCTAATTATTGATGAGAAAACATACCATCTCTCATTCTTACTTACGCAGTGTTGTTAAAGAACATGTTTCTTCAAACCATGAAAGTTGAAGGGCCCTCATTTACTAGACTAGTTAGATAATGAAGCAAAGCAAAAGCTCCTTCATCCAGTGTAGTTAGATTTGCATTCTTTTAATTGCTTCAAACCGAGCTTGAGAATGAAAAATTTACTGTGTTACCTATTCTAATAGAAGATCGTTAATGCGCAGGCACATAGACCTCTACTAAACAATGATGTCATAGAGTAATATTATTAATAGTCCCCCTTGTTTAAATTAGAATAATTTCATGCTCTTTCCTGTTTAGTATTGTTTCCAGTTCCATGTGTGTTGGTAATGGGTTCTAAAAACTGCTGCATCTACTTCATTTATGGTACCTGTTGTTGAGAGACACATGTTACTATATTGCTTGATAACAAGAATTCCTAATTAGGGTTGTGACCGATGTTAATACGTAATGTTACAAATTGATTTTTTGATGGAAGAACGTCTGTTTCTAACCTTCCTGTTTACTGTTGGCTGTACTCTGCTGGAGTGTTTCGGAAACGAATCCCACTTTGATTGTTCTGCTCCCTTTAGGTTATCTTAGGACACAACTACCTCAAAAAATCCTCGCAGAGGTTTAACTTTAACACTGACTGCCGTTTAAGCGACATGTCTGATACCATTACAACCCTTACTTCACCTCCTTCCGAGCCCCAATGGCTATTTAATGTTCATATCCGTTTACATACTGGACTATCCATTCAATATCCCCATAGTTTTTCTGTCTCTTCATCTTCTGCTTGCGACTTTGGCATGTATACCTGAACAATCGGTGTCGTTTCTGTTAAGAAGCCGGCCGGACTGGCCGAGCGGTTCTAGGCGCTACAGTCTGGAACCGCGGGACCGCTACGGTCGCAGGTTCGAATCCTGCCTCAGGCATGGGTGTGTGTGATGTCCTTAGGTTAGTAAGGTTTAGGTAGTTCTAAGTTCTAAGGGACGGATGACCTCGGAAGTTAAGTCCCATAGTGCTCAGATCCATTTGAACCATTTTTTTCTCTTAAGAACAACACTACACTAAGTGTTTACAGTAACTCACTTTGCTCTACCTGCCTGTTCATAACAAGTGCTACTGCTGTCATACCACTTTCTGCTGCTGTTGATGTTACCCTATACTCGTCTTCTTACTATTTAACTGATCCCCACTGTATCTAGGTTGAGCCTTAACAGTCCTCCGTTCAGATTTTCTAGCATCCTTCCACGCTTAAACTTCTGAAATTCCACGCCCGCCCCTCTCCGAGAACCGAATGGGCAACTAGTACGGAATCTTTTGCCAATGGACAGGATAATCATGACGTTTTATCAATTACAGGCCAAATCTCCTCTGGCTACACACTGTGTCTTTAATGCAGTGGTTTCCTTTGCCTTTTGCATCCTCATGTCGTTGGTAATTGCTGATTCCTCCGCCCTTAGGGTCAGTTTCCGATCCCCAGGGCAAGAGAGTACCATAAACCGCCGTCCGCTCCACCGCCCTCTCTGACAAGGTCGTTGGCTGGTTGAGGGTGACCTCTTATGCCGCAAGTCTTCGGCCGGCATTGCTGATGATTTTTAATCAAAATTTAATCGATAACGGTTTTCAAACCCTGCACCGAGGACCTTTCGATTGGTAGTCAAAGACGCTACACCCTACTTTCGCTTTGTGTGTTGCATTATGGGAAAGAATGGATACAATCAGTTACAGAGAAGGTGTCGAATCCATCCAACCCCCACTCCCGTATGTTAGTGTGTTGGTCCCTCACAAGGTCAAAGTACTAGATTGGTTTCAAATTTTTGGTTCCTTTTTTTTATTTTTAGGTGAAAATAAAAATGTGATAGATATAAATTATAAAATTCCATAACTCAAAAGAAAACTATTTTTGTCCATGAATAAAACAATTAGATACGACTGCAGAACAAGGAAAAAATCAAACAAAGCTATCCAGTACCTTGACGATTAAAGAAAAGGTGCAACATATTTCCAAATAAAACATGATAACGTGCAAGCCCCTGCCACTTTCAATGACCGTTCACCATATGTTGGAGAAATACAATTGAGTTAGTCTTCGTCCGAGGGAAAACATCAAAGTCCGAACACAGAAGAAGTAGAACGAAGGAAGCAGCTTCTGCTGATCAGGTGAGTAAAACCAGTTATCGGGTATCCAGTGCCAGAGTTCTCGACTGCAAGAGGCAAGCCTGCCTAGTAATGAATCAAGTTGATGACGTCTTTCAAAGACCAATGCGGTGGAAGCGCTGGCCGGAATCATATTGTGTATGACCCTGTACCACGACAAGGCGACTACCATCGGGATGACGCGAAGACTAAAGTAAAAATCACACGGTTTTCCAGGATATCAATGGTGCGGCCATTTCAGCCGGCTTGAGGGATGATTGTTCTCAACAACGACAAATATCTGGTCGTATGGTGTGTCACTGATGAAATACCGGCTTCCAGAAAACTTTTATAGTAGCAAATTTAATCGTGTGCCGCAATTTAGAGTTGATCCGGCCAACATCAGGATGGAGAGTACGAATGGCCGGTCTAAGACACGTAAATAAGGAAGCTGTAGTGGTAGCAGAAGATAGACGACATGTTAAGAAGCTACGCCGTATAAACAATATTGAAGCTTTCGCTTTGATAATGGGAAGTCCGAACCCTGCAAGGGGACGGGGCCTCGCTACCACATCATTACAAAGTCCAAAAATTTGACTTGTGCAAAGGAAACGACCGGATAATTGCATCAGTTTATGGGACATCATCATGGAGACCGAGAATATTTTTTCAACATAGTACATTTTGCTGAAAATGTGGTATTCTAAGATCGTTGAGAAGAGGGCTATGACGAATTACCCGCTGAATTCGATCCATCACCTGGTGACAACTGAGTGCAGGCATTTTCGTCGGACAGAGATCCACGGTAATCTCCAATGGCTTGTGGCGAGCAACAACCGTTGCCGGTGGAATGACGACTTGATGAAATTCCCGCATCGTAACAGGGTGCATTTCCGTTCATTAATACGGGCTCTGACGAGAGAACACAAGAATTCTAATATGTGTCTGAACAAGGATATGCCGTTGGTATGACGTAGAAATACTATAACGCCATCCGCGTCCGCTCGTACCGAGAAGGTTTCTTCTGATATCTTCTAGCTATATAAGTGATCAGTGATACGGCGGAGCAGGGAGCCTAGGAAAATACAAAATGCGGGAGCTCGCCTGCTGTAAGCCTTGTCTGATGGTGATCTGGGCAGTAAGTTGCCCATTCTCTACGACAGAAACTTGAATATCAGGAAAAAGATAATACTCAACACGCAGTATGAGACCGGTCGCTTGTGCACCTGCATTAAGAAACTGTGATTCACCTGTCAAATGCCTCACCACAATCAATAAAAATTAATGCTCTAGAAACAGAAGTTGCTTCAGCCACACAAAGGCCTCTCAGCATTCGACTACAGAAGTCAGTATCGAGCGCCCACGTACACAGCTATGGTGAACAGCAAGAATTTTTTTCCTGCAATATCGACAAACTTCTATTAACCAACCTGGCTACGGTTTTGTAATCGAAATTAAGTGGTGTGGTCTGCTGGAATTTGTCCGGTTGTCTTAGGAATTAGAACCATTTTGCCAACCTTGAAATGGTCAGGAATCCAACGCCCAGAATCGTTTCATTTACCAGTGACTTAATGGCAACATCTAAAAGAGTCCAAAAATGTACATAAAATTCCGTCCAGTACCGACAATTGTTGCGATGATGACCGAACTATAAAGCGATGCGATATACATCATCACGACTAAAGTCACTTATAAATTCATCATTTAATGCAGGAGTAACCACACAGTCCAGGAGAGTAGGGTATGCATCGGGGATAATCTTCTCAATATCACAGACATCGTAAAGATCTGTAAAGAAATTATAAACCGCTCTGGAAGTGTAACGCTGAAATACATTCAAATTGCATCGAGTGGATAGACGTTTATGGATATGGAGACAACCTCATGAATCCGTGAACCCTGCATGTCAGCAGGGGACTATTAAAGCTGGTGGAGGCTCTGTACTGGTGTGAGTCGTGTACAGTTGGAGTGATTTGGGAATCTTACAGGTGACACGTACATAAGCGTCCTGTCTGACCACCTACATCCATTAACGTCCATTCTGCATTCCGACGCACTTCGCCAATGCCAGCAGGACAAAGCGACACCCCACACATCCAGAATTGCTACAGAGTGTCTCCAGGAAAACTTTTCTGAGTTTAAACACTTCAGCTGGCCCCAGACACGACCGTTATTGAGCATATCTGGGATTCCTTGCAAAGTGCTGTTCAGAATAGACCTCTATCCCCTCGTACTCTTATGGATTTATGGACAGACCTTCAGGATTCATGGTGTCACTTCCCTTCAGTATTCTTCTCATATTAGTAGAGTAGATGCCACGTCGTGTTGCGGCGCTTGTGTGTGCTCTCGGGACCCTACACAATGTTAGGCAGATATACCAGTTTCTTTGGCTCTTCAGTTTAAAATTGGGGGTCTGATCCACAGGGCGCAGAACGAAATTAAAATCAGGGCCTAACAGAAATTATTGCGGAGTTTTACGAAATCAATAAACTTTGTCCTCGTTATAAAAACGCGCGCGATCTTTTGAAAGTCGAGATCCTGAAGGGGCATAAAGAAGAATTTAAGTAAGGCCACAAAAAGAGCAGCATGTCGTTCGGCGGTTATGAAGATCTTCGAAATCTGTCAGTGGTATTCCGTCTCTCTAAAATAGCGCAGTACCAGTAGAGTGTTCAGGAGCACATTAAAGTAACTACAAAAGACGGGAATAGAAAAATATACAACTAACACTTCCGGCAAAAATATCACGTCTGCACTATAATCGTAAATAAATTGTCGCAGCGCAGCAAGTCGAAGCTAGGAATTAATTCTGTTCACATTCAAGGTGAGAAAAGTATAGGCCTGCGTCTAGTTATTACCAAATCAATACATTTGATTACTTGCAAATGGCCTTGGAAGTCGTGTATCACAGTTCATGGCAGAGTCAATGGATGAATATGAATGTAAAGATTTGCATCGTTCTTTCTACCCGATTTCTGCATATTTTTTTTCCATGCTCTCGCTCAGATTGAAAACGCCGGCGGCTTTTGTGCAGGAAAGCGACCGCCGCATGGAACAACGCATGGGGTGTGGGGCTCCTGCGTTAATTCAGTATCAGGCGCACAGGACGCGGTGTTTCACCTGAGAAACAACGGGAACGAAAACTGACGTTACGTCACTAGGTGTTCCACTTGCTCACTTGTGCCGATCTGGTTCTGATCACTACTGGTCTGTGACTTGCTTCCCCCCTACTGGGGCGCAGGAGGAGGGTGGGAATACGTTAAAACTGAGGGATTCCCGGCATGTCCCTTCGACGTAGTACGGAGCTCCGGAACAAGTCTGTTCTCGTACGATTTCGAAGAGCAATGTCGGTTTTCCTCTCGGGAGACACATTGGAGAGGGTACTCCACGCATCCGATTCTAGAACAGCAGCTGACATGTTATCTCCCGGTTTGAACTCGGAGAGGAGAGAGACGTGCTTCAACGGAATCATTTCAGTAGAGTGGAGGAGGGGAATAGTTTGACTCCTTACCATCTTGCGTCCGCCTACGCTTGTTTTGCAGTGGTGGTGGTGGTGGTGGTGGTGAAGGTGGCGGCGGTGGCGCGGAACGTGCAGTTGCCATGAAAGGCAACAAAAGGGGGCTTTCCACAGTGTTGTTAGGGAACCGTGGATGAAAACCGAAGGGGTCCTTCTTTGAAAAGAAATGGAAACGTAGACATCACGCCTGGTCGTCGGGTGGTATGGTGGGTGAGAAGTTGGCATACCATCGCTGTCCGGGACGTCTGCAGACACGTAGTCGCTAGTTCTCTTCCATAAGAAAGTCACTATTTATTCAAAGAGTATTTATTCAAGAGTAAGTTAGTACACGAGGTTAACGGCGGAAATGGGCTAGGACCATCCTGCAAAGGCTAGCGTTGCCCCTCAGGAACTCGATTAGGCGCAACAGCTGTCACCCGGGTAAACAGGTCTACTAAAGTTAACAGTTTATGATATTCGTAAGTAGATTTTAAGACCTTGACATGACCCGTGCAATTTGTGCGGAGGTGTCCATTCTCATTACATATAAAACAGTCTTTTGTAATTTATACACCCGGTATCCACTTTCCTGCAAATGAGAAGGGGTTCTCCGTTCGACAACCATGGCCACGAATCCAACACCATTATAAACTTGTAAACAATGTTGAGCGGACCAGTGTTGGAGGATGAAAGAGAACGAGCTTGGATTAGAAAAGGACGGAGAAGGAAATCGGCCTTTACATTTCAAAGGGACATGCTGGCATTTTCCATAAGCGATTTCGGGAAATTATGAAAAACCTAAATGTGTGTGGACGGACATGGGCTTCAACCATTGTTACCCCGAATGCCCCTCCAGTGTGCTAACCACTGCGCTACCTCGATCGGTCCGATTAGTGTTCCCACCTTATACTCCGCCTGTCCGCAAACGGAAGCACGACTGTCTTGAAAAAACTGTCGTTATTGAGAAAACTGTAAACATTCGAATATTCCACCTGTGCAATCACCAGAATAACCATACGAGGCCTGTACAAAAAATACCGTTACTTAGTCCATAAAATTTTTCTACGCTTATCTCTTACTTATTTGTGCATGATCTCCTTCGAAATACTCTCCTCCGCAATTGATACAACGCTCCCAACATCGGTTCCACTTCCGGAAGCAGCCTTGGTACGCCTCTTACTGAAGCCCGCGAAGTGCAGTCTGCGAATTTTTTTTATGTCGTCTTTCGTTGCAAATCTTCATCCTCTCAACGGGGTTTCCAGCTTTGGAAATCTGGACGGTATGGGCGACGAGGCAGCGCAATGATTCGGCTTTTGTACAATCGTGACGCAGGGGTCTCGTTATCGTGATGCAAGAGCGTTGAATTGTCTCGCCACATTTCAGGCGGTTCCCTTCTCACATTTTCTCCCAGGCGTCACACGTCCCGATAGTACGATTGATTATCAGTTTGTCTCTGTGGCATGGATTCATGATGAATAAATTCTTCACAGTCAAAACTATCAGCATGGCTTTGACATTTGTCCTAACTATTGAGCTTTCTTTGGTCTTGGGGAAATTTTACCGACTCATTTTGAAGATTTGAACCTTGGTCTCAACATCGTACCGTAGACTCACGTCTCATCCACAGTTACGATTATCTTAAGAAATATCTCGTTCTCATCTGCACGATCGAAAAGCTCTTCAACGATTGCGAGGCGGTCTTTTGGTCTTGACTCGCGAGCCGTGGGATGAACTTGGCGGTAGCACGATGCGTTCCAAGATGCTGTCTTAAGATTTCATGACATGATCCAACTGAAATTTTACATTCCTCTGCAATCTCTCGAACAATCTGTCTTCTATTGGTACGCACAGTTTCGTTGACGTTCCTGACACATGCGTCGTCGACAGATGTCCGAGGGCTTCGTAAACGAGTGTCAGCTTTAACTTGCGTCCGGCCACTTTTAAATCGTATAACCCATTCGTAACACCGAGTACGGCTTAAACACTCATAACCTTAGGCTTCCTGCTTCATTTGGTGTGTATCTGCGAAGCTTTTCTTGAGTTTCACGTAAAATTTAATGCAGGCTCGTTGCTCCTCTAACTCTGCCATCTCGAAATTCGCAAACCGTGTGCGACACAACGATCTATTCAATATGGCTCTGAACAGTAACAAACAGACTTTAAACAAAGAAACTTGAAGCACTGTACTGGGATGCTAATCTCATTTCGCTCCAACACGCCATTGGTGTGAGGCTACGAATGTTCCGGAGTTTTTTGAACAGACCTGGTAGTATTAGAATCACGGCGATGAGTGAGAGTGACTTGTTGCCTGAGCAGAAAAAGTAGCCTGTAAACATGAAGCGGGCCGAGATACTTCACATAAAACACATACGATTCAGAATCAAAGTAACCCATGTGTACTTGTTCTGAAGTTACTCTTACAGTGTCTACAAGCTAGTCATGAATTTCTAATGAACACGGCTGCACATGCCGTGTGGACTGGTCAGAATTAAGAATGACAGTACCTGTACGTAGAATGTCCACGGGCGCCGTGGGCGACATCATGGTGCAAGACAGCACCACGTCAAAACTGGGCCGCAGTCACGAGACGCTGAGAGACAAACGACAATCCAACGCACACAATGGCTCACCCGACACTGAGAGATCCGGGTGGTGTGAAAATTTTCGCTGCCAGTATTTCGTCGGCAAGAGGACAACAGGAGGTGGTGTAAGGTTCGTGATCACCAGGCTCTGCGGCAACATCCTGGTTTAAAAACCAGACTTGTCCGCAGTGTTTCATGAAACGTGGGCATGTTGAAAGCGATCTGTCCGTCGAATGGGGATGCTAAGTTTGGCAGGGTCCCTTGGTGCTATGTGCCGATGTGCCGACACCGGGTTTCACCCACTCCCTCCTTTCTTCATCGTTGTAGTAATATAAAAAGTTGTAATGTAGCTTGTTGCAAACAAACAAACAACCGACACTGAGGAGGAACAAGGAAGCTCTCGTAGGGCTCCGATAGAGGCGTGAACCGGCAGAGCTTCCTTGCCCAAGGCGAGTGCTTGGGTAGCTCTGTTGGTAGAGCACTTGCCCGCGAAAGACAAAGGTCCTGAGTTCGAGTTTTAGCCGGCACGGTAACTCATCGTGTTCGGTCAGAGTGTTAGCTGCCCTCTGTAATAAAAAAAACTCATTTACTGGATCAACGACGAACTGAAATGGGTGTCTTGCGACGTCCGCCCCGAGCAGATACAAAGAAAAAATAAAAAAGACGAACTTTTGTTTGAGATTAAAAAAACGGCGCCAAGCAGAAATGATCGAAACCTTGGACGACGTAGTATACAGAATTTCATCAGTACATCCTTTGTGGTTCAGGATTTAGTCAATGGATAAGCTGAGTGAGCTAGTCATCGAGTTGTTCGTGCACAGCAGCCACTACGCGAAACGTCGCAGTGGAGGTTGTGCGGCGGGTGTGCGCCAGTATACTTGGAGTCGGCGAGTCCCCAGGCGCTGCCACACCGCTCTTGCTGATTGAGTTGCGCCGTGTCTCCTCGCCGCCTGTAGCCGCCTAACCAGATAGCAGGGCGTCAGCTGCTAGCCGGCACACTCGCCGAGCAGATCTGATTTGCATAGGGCGGCTCTCCCCCACCTCCTTCCCCCACCCCACACACCTAGCAGCTGGACTAACGCCGCTCCGTCAAGCACTCTGCCTGCTACTCAAACGCAATTCCGTAGCGACCATGTCCGCCGTTTTACGTCTGTGGCACTTCTCTTTTCTTTAAATGTATGTTACTGAATGGTGAAAGTCAATGAGAAAACTACTGTAGTTACGTTGCGATCGACCTGTGTATTTCAGTCAGTTCTACAGAACATCGCCAGTATTCTGGAAGGCGGCAGAAGTAGTCTCCGGAACAAGTAAAATAGAAGAATTCGAGTAGAACTCGAGCTCAGAGCGTTCCGTAAAAAACTTAGTGAAGTGTACAGCTAGGTCAAAATGGTTCAAATGGGTCAAATGGCTCTAAGCGCTATGGGACTTAACATCTGAGGTCATCAGTCCCCTAGTCTTAGAACTACTTAAACCTAACTAACCTAAGGACATTACATACATCCATGCCCGAGGCACTATTCGAACCTGCGACCGTAGCAGCAGCGCGGTTCCGGATTGAAGCACCTAGAACCACTCGGCAACAACGGTCGGCTACAGCTAGCTGCCCATGCTGATAATCCATACGGACATGATATCGGTCATGGGAATTCCAAGAGTTTTGAGAACGTTTTAAGTCAAAGTTATGTGTGTAATTTCACATTCGCTGTTTTCATTTTTTTGTTTATTTCATTAATTCTGGAATTATATTAGTATGCTTTGATAACCAGCAGTTGCAGATGCGTCGGCTTCGGCTGCTCTCGATCTTCTTGCGATTACTGGTAAGATTTGATGTTACTCTTCAGAGATTAAAACAATACGTCCTGTCAGAGGGCCATTGTTTTTATGCGAATGTCAAATTGTGCTATGAAATCCTAAACCGAAAATTTTGTGCAATATCTGGCCCTCTTCCCAAAAATTGGAACCAATTACCAGCATTACTTTGTTCTGAAACATTACGGATGTTGTACTTGATGTAGGCATAAAATGTTAGGGAATGTTTGTATGTATAATGAGCTGTTCGTAAAGGACCTGCAATGTTAATGCCAACATGGCATGTAGCTCGCATAGCCTTATGCCTGTCACCTCTAGATTGTAAAGGCATCATTTTCGCAGTGGCAGGGGACTTCATTTCATCTTATCTCAGCCAGTTACTACGAAATATTTGTAAATTATTCCCTCAAACTTCCTCATGAATCACTTTACCTGTTACTGAAAACCACATCGAAGTTTCTACAGCTGCTACTGAGAATCGTAACTCATTACGGACGCAATGTAGATTGGCAATGGAAAAAAAATTTTTTTCTGAAAAAATCACGAATTAACAATTTTCGTATCTGCTTTCCTTAACTTTAACTGTGAAACCTTGCTTCTTCCCAAATTTCATGGTTGTACGTCAACGGGAAATACCTCATAGATTTTATAGATTGCGTCTGCGAGTATCAATAAATGTCTGTAGCTTGTGATTTCACTGACTTAGAAGGTTAATTTTGTTACACCACCAAGGGACGACAGCCACCAGTATGTGATGAAAATGTTCACATTTGGTGCCTCTATCCGTTTGTGAGCGAAAGGGGATCTTAACAGTTTGACAAACAGATAGATAGAAAATCTAGTGATCCTATAAGAGTTCTGTTTTTACCAGCTGAACTACGGAACCCTATACCAAGAGAAAAAAAAACAAAAAAAAAAAAACCACTCCAGTCGCTGTCGAGAACTTTACTGAATCCGGAATTGGTTTTGGCCTTTAAATTAGGTCATATCCAAGCGGTTCTGAAAACTGCCGTATATGTGATACATTTATAAATGTTGCATATAAAAGATGAAGAAAAAACGGGGTTTACACGTGTATAGTACAGGTACAGACAGAGCATATAACGAACACTATACTGGAGCGGAGAAAAGTCAGATGATAAAAAAGTACTTGTCAGGTGGATTTAAGAAGTTATATGCCCATGATATTGTGAGAGATATGGTAATGTCAAGATTACAAAAACTGAACAATTTAGTACATTAAAAGTGTTGCGTTGTGTACCTTTACCAGGATTTATGTCGAGATATATTCAAAAACGCCAAGTTGCATATTTTAACAATAAAAGATTAAGAATAACTTTTGGATATAATAAGACGTAGATTAGTTGCAATAGATAAGGCATTCCATCCGAGTTAAAAATTACATCCCTTAGAGTGCAGAAGTTGAACCCCAGGGGCTGTAGAGTTTTATTGCGTTAAAAGTCATTATCTCACTCTGGGAGTCAGAAGTGGTTAGAACTACCGACCGTACAGTTTGCTTCAAGCACTTCAGGAGTTTTGTTGTTTCAGACATTACAGGAGTTTAGTGTTGGAAACTCTGTTTAGCCCACTGAAAACACTCGAAACCATAATTTACGCTACATCTAACTTCTGCATATGTCAATGCAGCTTTTTCCTCATCAGTATTAAGTACAGAACATCATGAACTTGTTCTACGACGTCTTTGCTAATGTGTACATTTCTGATTTTAGTTTGTTAGTTGTACAAAACTTTAGGCTTGCTGTAACTAGTTTTCTGGGCTACTGTCAAACTTTCTCTACTTCTAGTGTAAGTTCCTTCAA